>NC_091120.1:94793308-95093308 GCF_040183065.1 Periplaneta americana | reverse complement strand
CAAATTCATATGGATAGGTCGTCTCGTAAGTAATGTCGGTTTTTTAAGTTTGATATTTTGTAAGATTTTAATGAGTGCAATTTACAGGACGATATGGTTATTATTGCGTATTATGAGTATGTGACAGTCATCTATTCGATGGTATTCGGGTAAAGGTGGTTAAGTCATTTTTTGTGCAAATGGAGTTTTGTTCTCTGATTGCACAAGTTAAATTTTACAAGTGGATGTGCAAAAAATAAAAGAATACTATCATATAATGTGCTTTATTTGTGTAGAAAATTATTTGTAATAAGGGTCCGAAGTTTAATTTTCATTTATCTCAAAACTCATTTTTATAACTTATCTCCCTTTACCCAAACATAATTGAATTTTAAGTTAATACAAAGAATATAAAATGGGGATGATGAAGTTTGAGATTAGAATCATTCTAAAGCACTACTAGAAACAAGATTGTAAAGTTACTGCCGTCGCTCGAAGAATATGTGAGGTCGAGGATGAAGGTGTCGTTAATGAGTGTAGCACAACGATGGCTGCTGCGTTTCAATAAAGGAAAAGGAGATATTATAGAAACACAACGTCCTGTAAGACCCAAGATTTGGAATATTCAGAATATACGCAGAGTTTTGGAAGGGCATCCACCAACAAAAAGTACGCATAGGTTTTTCAGAAGAACTTGGAGCTTCAAAAGGTATATATTCGACCTGGTACATTAGCCGTCCGATTAGCAGCTAATATTATTGGTGGACATTTACCATCAGTGGCGTAGCATGAAATTTTGAGCAGGGGAAGCTAACTCAAGTTGTCTTTCATGCAATATGAGAAAACGTATTACAAAAATACAGTCTTAAAATAAATAGTAGTCAATTTCAAGTCAGCAGTCGAAGATTGGTTGGAACATCGTAAGTAACACCCTGGTAACACCTATAAGGCATGACCTCAAATGATACGTAGTAAAATATGATTTCACGGTTTACACATATCTCTTAACATATAGACACGTATACGTATAACATTAGCTCACTCCCTGTCATACTTAGAGAAATCACAATATTAGTATCATTACGTAAGTATGCTTCTGTCTTTTGGTTGTGTCCTTCATTGACAGCAAGGGAGTCGGTCATTTGTTTTTTAAATCACACTTTTGTTCGTAAGTCAGTCTTGATAATACAATTGTTCTAAAAAAAATTCAAGTAAATTAGTGTCAGGAACTGTTATTTCGCTCATTATTTATTATATCAGCCACAATGCACACTAACACTTCAACTGAACACAACTGACGAAAAGGGATAACTTGGAAACTACTTACTTTAAATGTTAAAGCTAGCTTCTTGCGAGCCTTGCGACTAGGGTAGTTTAGTTAGAAAGGGATGGGAAATCTGCGGTGTGGATTACACAGAAGAAACCAGTTTGCTTGGAAGCTGGTGTGTGCAGGCTTCTTGTTTACTGCTGCATCACAAATCATCCTGAGCTACTGCATCACAATATTTAACGCATAAATACAAATTCTATGAAAATTAATAAATAATTTTCTCCATAAACTGCAGGTTTATTATGAAATTATTATTAACTGGGGAAGCTAAGCTTTTTGGCTTACATTGACGCTACGCCACCGTTTACCATTAACATTATTAGGCAATACAGGACCATCTTTAAATGATAAGACTCAACGCAGAGTGAATATCTGTTGTCAGCTTATCGCTAATTGCATGGATGATAGATTTATCAGGAGAATTACCGCATGTGATTAAAAATGAGTATAATATTACTGCAATGCGACAATTCAAAACAGTGGCTCGATCCCCGTTAGACTGCCAAAATCGTAGTTAAACAAAATCGGTTCTGTCCCGAAGTAATATTGTGTGTCTGGTAGAATCTTGAAGGTGTGATTCACGTGATTCACTGGGAGTTTGTTCTAAACAGACGTGCAGGTGCAGTCGATGTGGATCTTTATTCTCAATAGCTAGAACGAGTTCATAAAGTTTTCAGAGAGAGGTACACTCGAGTGCATTGATGGTTGGACGATATAAACAAATATGTTACTACCACACTCCTTCCCCAATGTACGAGTGTGCTCTGGGGGGGGGGAAGAGAATTTGTTGTTTACATCATTGCACTCGAGTATACCCGACATTAGTTAATCGAAATAGAATTATCTTGCATTTGGACAATGCGAGTCCCCATACCGCTCGAATAACCATGGAAAAAATTCAGGAATTTGGAGGAATGGAACTGCTACCACACTCGGCATATATCCCTAATCTTGCGTCTTCAGATCACCATCTTTTTCGATTCATGACCCACTTCATCCGTGGAAGAAATTTCCAAAAGCCGTTGAAATGGTTATCACGGAATTCTTCGCATCAACAACCAGAAACTGGTACCGTCGCTGGGTAACAAACTTCACTGAAAGATGACTGGAGACAATAAAATCTAATGGTCTTTACTTTGAATATTAGATTAATCTCTTGTCACAACACACTCAAACTAAAATTTTGTTCTAAAACAGACATGAATTCTGAGACAGTATCTGTATTTTCTGCCTGCCACTTTAAGTGGAAATGCTGGTTTTACTTTATATTATTTTAGAAATCTTCTCAACATTTGTTAGCTGCTACAAAGAACAAAGATTACTTTAATCATATAAAATATGATTACACGTTCATTGAACCATTGATTTTGTTTTAAAAAATAAAACTCCTACAAATACAGAGCTGCAAATGTGTTTTCTTAAGATTCTCCAAACTGTGCAATAAAACAATTCCAGATGCCTGAACATCTGATTGACAAACCAATAATTTCATAATAATATTATTTCTCCTTATTTCATTACTTGTCTGAAATACCTCAGCAGCAATTACATCATTGATTACCTTTGGTATTCCAGGTTTCTTATCAGCAACAGAACTAGTTTCCTCAAATCGTCTGACTAAATTCCTTTGTTCCCTCAAATCTTCTGACTAAATTTCTTTAATTACGAATGGAACATGGGCCTTCTCATAAATTGTTAAGTGTTATAGATTTTCTCTTTCTTTCTTTCTTTCTTTCTTTCCCTTAGTTTAACCTCTCCCTTTTAGGTTCATTTACAAGACCCACGCCACACGGGCCTTACAGGGCCTCCCCGGACGAGGGATCAGCTCAGTGCCAGGGCTACCTCCGATACAACACAAACATATAAGACATTACACAGCATTCACTCACACATATGAAAGGATTAAGGGAAGGATCGCCGTCCATGGCCGGACTTTCAAGAGGTATAATCCCGGTATTTGCCTGGAAATAACTGAGGAAACCATGAAAAACCTCAGTTAGGATTGCCGGCCCCTGGGATCGAACCCCGGACCTCCCGAATGCAAGGCCAGCCCTCTACCACTTCGCTAGCCCGCTCGGTTTATAGATTTTCTCAAAACTTGAAAATGACTTCTATTGCTTTCATAATATCATTGAAACAGATGTATCCTAACATTTAATGATACAAACATGGCATGAAACTTCAAAATTCTTGTAGCAGTTGTTGTTTGATATAGTATTTTAACGTCATATAGCTGCAGTTAATGCAGTGAATCTAGTATTGTAGGCTATTTATTTGTACTTCATTTTATGTCTTATAGAAATGTAGAAAATGAGAGTACTCTATTTGAATTTTTTTGTACTTTGTTGCAGTGTTTTCTAAAGGGCAGTGTGAGACAGGAGTCTATCGTTTCCTGGCAAAGAATGGTGGTTATGTGTGGGTTCTGACCCAAGCAACACTAATATACGGAAGCAAGACTGGTCAAAAACCTCACAGTGTCGTTTGCGTCAATTTTGTTGTCAGGTAAGTAAGTTTATTTACTTTATAAATCGTTTAATATTCATTCATGCGTTATATCGGTGTAAGTACTGTTATAAAATGACACAACGTACATCCTTAACTGACGATTTCTCTTACACTCAGCCTAGATCATATACCCAGATTGCTCGGCGTTATAGGTTTTGACGGTAACAACTTTTGTCGGGTTTACTATGCTGCCATCTAGTTGTTACATAAGGAGTCACGTCATAACTCCCATTTGAATTGCATTAGCGACTGTGTTGCCATATCATGTTCGTTTACGGCGGACGGGTGGCGATCCTGGCGGTTGTTCTCTTCAAAGTGCAACCTATTTTAACTTATGAATGAGCAATCTATATGTGATCTGGGCACTCACTCAAACCAGAGCACCACTCGCAAAGTGCACTCTGAGAGACAGCAGCTCGTAACCTTGCCCGTGTCCTTGACATGCCTGTCCTACATTTTCTGTAACTCTGCTAACGCTGGGGTAGTTTTTCGATTCCGCGTCTGAAGAAATCTGCTAGTTTGGAGTTAGAGAAGTCGTCAAGCCAAGTTGTAAAGCATCTTCGTTATCAAAGGAGTTCCTTTGAAGATTGTTGGATCATCTGAGAGTGCAAGATGGGGGATGTGGAATCACTTTCCAACCAAGCTTCTGGATAGCTGCTTTCGTCGCGTTAGTGGAGTGCGGGGGTGCATTATCCTATTACAGCAGCACTTGATGGAGTCTTCCCGGTCGCTTTTCTTCATTTTCGGCCGTAAGTTGTATGAGTTGTTGGCAATAAATGCCGGCAGTTATGATTACATTCCTGGGAAGCAATTCGTAGTACACACGCCTTCTTTATCCAACTAGACGCATGGCATCATCTTCTGTGGACGGACACTAACTTTTGTACGGGGTGTCGTGTGTTGAAACGACAGAATAATTTTTTTGCATTGGTTTCTCGTATGGAATTCTCCCCGTACACGGCACAAATGTTCCGAGCCGCCGCCTCCTCTGCCTTGCTCCTCTATCAAACTCAAACAGAAGGAAGAATATGTCGGGAGTGTTCGTTTATTTTTTTCCACTTGACACTTTATGTTCTTAGCACAAACTTTCTTCAGATCCGCAAAATTCAAGGCGTATTTATAAACACAACACTCCAAACAACACATGACAAACGATAAAGAATCTCCTAACAATGCAGTGTTGTGATGAACAAAAAATGGTATGAACTTATGCATCAACCTAAAATAAGCACTTAATAGTTTGCTGCTTAGATCTCTTGTTTGTTCTATCCAGTTGAATAATTTGAATAAATACCTACTGAAATTTTGTTAAAATTCAAAGAAACTAAATAAAATTCACCACAGTGATGCTGTAAATTTTCATTTCGTTGTATTTATCTCGTTGAATTGAATAGATACTTGCATGTAAACCAGTGATGTCAAAACGCCTGCGTGCTTTCAAGAACCTGCACATTTCCTTAAGAGCGATAATTTTATTTGTGCTTTATCTTGCTGATAAGTGAACCTTGTTGGTTTTATATTGCTTGTAATATGTGCACGTAATACAAGCGTTTTGACATTCCTGATTTAAACACATAGTACGCACACTGACTACCGAAACTTTTGTAATTAGAGACATTTATTGCACGCAGACTTTAACATCAGAAATATATTTCAGAAAACTTAGTTCAAATGTTCGGATAGCTCACACCGGTCTTTTAATGGTTTGTTGGCTTTTTTCCGTGCGCTAATAAAAGTTTTGCTGTAATAGAATTAGAGAAGTTTGACTCCGGCAATATAATTGAAATTCATTTGAAGAAGGAACTAACACAACATTGTTACTGCGTCATTCGTTGCATTGATCCTCAGATCTAGCATGCTCTTCGGAATTAAGGATTTTATTACTGTTAAATGAGCGGTCGCTTGGGAAGAATACTAATGACAGTAAAATGCGCCCATGCCATGCACAACAACTAGTAAGGACTTGGTTAGGCTCGTTGCCGTAATGTATTGTTCGTTCCATTATCTTCCTTCGTACTTTGCACACTGATCAAACTGTTGTCATTTTATTGTTTGGTATAATGTTTGTTCCATACAATGTTACTTTACTTTGTCATTATATGAAATGTATATAAAGAGAAAGTATTGTATATTGCAAACAGATCGATTTTTATATTTTAACGGAAATACGCGTGCTGAAAACTTAGGGATATGCTTAGAGTCTTAATATAAACCACGAATGTATTTTACAATTACGTGCTTTTAAATGTCGATTTCTCTAAATATAAAAATAGGCTAATATTATTACTGTATATATCGTCGTTATTCCTGCAATAACTCCTATGTGACATATTTATGGATTTTCAGATTTTTGCTCTATTAAATAACTGAAATAGTGATACAGCAAAAAATAAACTCTCTTATGCGTAATTATATTTCTTTCTTTCGAAAATGTAGAATTCACAATCTCCCATGTACGGCTGCCATAGGATGAATAAATGTGTTTTTTCTTCCTGCTGAAAAATGGTATATTTTGCACATAGGACTTATTGCAGGAACAACGACGATATGAATAACAATAATGTTATGTTGATGCAAAATCTTAAGCCGTCCAATTTCTAAATGAAATTAAACGTATCACTTTTGCTTTATAAAGAGTGTCTTTTGTTTGCAATTGAGAAAATGAAAATGTATTTTATTTTCATGCATAATGAGTTACATATGTCTATTTTATGGTTCAGGAAAATGAATTGTAAACAGTAATGTAACATAATAAAGATGTGAATTGTTGCGAAACGAGTAAAATGATAGCGGAAAAAAATGTGTCATTTTTCGTGACATTTATTTTTATTTTCATCCGTGTTGTTTATTGATCATCAACTCTCTCGGATGGTTCGTAGCAATGAAGACTTGTCATAGCTCCTCCCCAACTACGTTGTATCTTCTGCTGTATTACATTTTCTTATGCGTATTCAAATTAACATGAATTCATTTTGAAAAGCATAGATTTACCTTTTTTTTTTTGTACTTCCACAAAAGCTTTCGTGGGGTTTTACCTGATATGTTTACACTTCAAGACATAACCAGAGCAGTTGATTTATGAGTGACGTTCTGTCAAGAGAAATATAGTAGGCCTATATAGAGTATATTGACCTATTCTACAGTTTGCTTTCGCTGTAAGTTAATGCACGGTTGATGGATTAAAGGGTATGTGTCCTGCTATCTCATACGATACAGCTTTTACAAGCAGATTGGTTCCGTTGGGTTTGATGGTGTTTTATTTTCTTAATAAGCGCTCAAGTGACGGCATATAAAGAACTTGATAAATAAACTGACAAACTCCAATAAATTGGCATCACTATTTTATTCTTTGACGTTTAAAGATGAAAGAAAGTTAGGACTACATACCTTGCAGAGCAACTGCCAGCCGACTGATGGCCTCACGTCCACATACCTCAGCGAAGGTGAACAGTCATTCAACAAGTAGGGGCGTAACGTGTGAATAGCACGAAGATCTTCCCAGCTGTTATAGCTGGCTTGCGAATCCGAATTCCGCTTCTGATTGTAGGTCCCCAAATTCATCACGATTCTGAGTGGGCACCGATCCCATTCACTGGCCGAAACTTCATGTGAAAATTTCTTTTCCCGTGAAGACTGGAACTAGTGCTCATTCCATAACGATAGTCCAAGGCATGGCGCCTTAGACCACTCAATTACGGCGCGGGACACTAATGTACTGTATTAGTAAATTAAATACCGAATAAATCAATGTCCACTCTCTGTTCAGCTATGTCTAATCTAGCCGACGTGGCAGTGTGTAGTGGATGGAATCCTTGTGACTGGCTACAAGATCGTTTGTGATGAAGACTAATATCGCATTTTGAAAGGGATTTTCATTTTTAATTTTACCTCTGTAAATACAGTCAACTCCGGATATAGTGAACCTCTGCGGACTTGCATATTTCGTTCACTATATCCGAGGTTCACTAAATCCGAAGTGTCTACTGATCAGATAGAAATGACAAACGCTGTTATGGTGTGACTGCGTACTCATCATTGGAATTTCCCTGGTCATTTAATGGAAACTGGGAGGGGATTGATGGAGTTTGAAATCCACCGGAATCTTACCTTCATTTATGCTCTGGACATAATGTCCGTCCCCTTTTAATAAAAGAAGGCAATTTCATTTTCCGTTGTTTCGATGCTATCCATCATAATGGAAGTGTTTCTGAGAACAAAAGGCAACCCTTTGACGGCGTTGGATTAGAAATGACAGTATAGTGGTGAGCCTGAGAACAGAATGACAACCATTCGACGGTGGAGTGAGGCAAGGTCGTCGCGGATTGCCTGGATTTACAGTACAGGTCAATGAATAGAAATCACTAATCCTACTTTTGTCCTTTGACTAAAGGAGTAAGAAACTTAGAATGTTGTTCTCAACACATTCTTTCAATTTTATACAAGAAGGTCTGACGTCAAATAAGAATTTGTCAGGATACAACTCTTGTAACTTCAATTTTTAAGGTTCACTATAACCGAAGCGAGGGTTCAATATATATTATAATATTAATATGAATGTACTTCTTAATGTGTGCGGGTCGGGACCAACGATTTAGGTTCACTATAGCCGAATGTTCATTATAACCGGATTCACTATATCCAGATTTGGCTGTTCTGAGATATGCAATTTACCGTGCTACTTTGTCCTTACTTTGGACAGTATTATGAGCATAGAGGAAAGGTCAGACTTGCGAAAGAGCGCTGTTAAATTCGGGTTTCTGTAGTGTAAATTTTCCGTATCGCACCGATTAGGACAGGCTGTTGTAGAAGTATGCAGATGAGTAGAAACTACATCTAAGATATACGACTTCAATTGTGACATCGGTTCGTTCAGATTTTGAAACGGGTTCACTAGTGTGAAGATAGATTCGGTATACCCTTTACCATCGGGCCGTTGCTCTTAGAGACCTAGGTACTTGCCAAGTCGACTTGGAAACGAGGGGGGGGGGGGCTCCGTACTGAAACAGCTGCAAGCAACAGAGATAGTTATTTTTATATGTTATCGACTTTACTAAGTGTGGTATGGACGAAAGCCCAACCTATGGACCCCATACCACTTCTGTCTGATGAACAGTAAACAACGCGAGGAAGAACTCGGCAGTAAAATAACATTAAGAACATTATGTCGAGCAATATTATACAACTGTTATGTCGTAACCTATTTCGCGATTGCATGCCTCTCTGCCAATCACAGAGAAGAAACCATCTGCCACATGCAATAGTTGAAACTCAAGCTGGATGATCTAGTTTAAAATGACATGCTTGTTACTTTTTTCCTCAAAGAGAGGTAGCTACTGGTTTCAACTGAACTTCTAGAAAATCGACATTTGGAAGTTATTTATATATGTCGAAGGACCTCGAACTACTTGCACACAAATAAATTGATATCTCCTTCATCCACCGGAGATGCTCAAAACATAGATTTAAATAACCCTTACGAATAAGATTCAGAATAAAAATAAACTTGTTAACGTCATAAATAAGTTTCATATCAATTGTTTGCGATTACCACATTTACTAATAATTAGCATCATAATAATTGTTAACTAGGGTTAATATTCTAATAAATATTTCTGTGATATGTTATAAATAAGCTTATATGTTTTGGGTCCAACCCAGGACATATTCGCAATCAACTCGTTACTGCTGAATTTAAGTTTTTTTTTTTTTTTTTTTTCGGGCTCATACTTATTTTCCTAATGGTACAAAAAGAAATTGAAATTACTTAAAAGCCTTAACATTTTATTGAAACATTAAACCTTAAATGGTACAAGAAAAAATATTAACATTATTTGTTAAGATCAGTTAATTAATTTTCAAATGTTTAATTGAATAATACATTAATAATTGAATAGGTAGGTTATGTCCGTCAAATTGCTTGACGGACTTGTACTTTTCACTAAACATGACTTTTTTTCAGAAATGGATTGTTTTAGTAACATCATAAAATTCACAACATGAAAGTTCTGAATTAATTTTAACATTCAGCAGAAGTTTAACAGTAGATATTAGAAGTGTACCTCTTTCTGCAGACCAAATATTTCCCATAATTGAAATACTCTCTCAACTGGAGCAGATGTTCCAGGCAAAGACATAGTAAATTCAACCATTTTAAAAATATTGGTACATGAAGTATCAGTCTTTTGAAACACCGTAATAATTGCTGCTACTTCTCTTCAATAGTAACTTATCTGGTACTTTTTCAGAACTTGAACCACGACCTACCTTTTGGTTTTGAATTACCTTGCTCAACAGTGTACGTGCATCAAATAGGTCACCAATATTTATGGAATCTTTTACAATTGCACTAATAACTTGTACATTCTATTTTAAATCAGACTAGGCAATTTCAGTTTGTAAATTTATCCACGTTATCAAAACTGTTTCTCTACAACTCTAAGTATTGTATACTAGAATTATAAAAATTGTCTACGCTTGAGAAGAATTTTTGTTCCTTAACATCATTATTTTCTTTTAGAGTGCATAGCAATTCTTTGGCAGAAGGTGATATAAATTTATGGGTTTTTCTTTCCTGAAGTTGACAAATTAATTGAGGATATGTCTGAAATGCTTCTGTTTACAGAATTGTGACGGTGTCGTATATAGTTCCTGGGATAGCTCAGTCGGTAGAGCATTCGTGCGCTAAGCGAAGGGTCCCGGGATCGATAACCCGCCCCGGAACAATTTTTTCCTTGAAATTATTCAACATAATGTTTTCTAAAGAACGCAACACATTATCGAAAATAAATGGCGAAATAGCATTAACAATAATTACCTCGGTTTTGGTTCTAGCAGATGAAAACTTGGGCTATATAACTTTTTAACCAGTTTATATGTCCAGTCTGATGTGTTGAAACTGAATTTGTGTCTAGTAGTGTGGTATGAAAATGTAGCTTCTGTAGCAGCACACTCCAGATCACTGTTATTCCCATTTTTGGTTTTAAAAAAATCTCTTGCTGAAGCAGTAGCATTAATAGCACTCCTACGTTGAATGTTTCCACGTGGTCTTCAATATCAACTCTTCCTTTATGTGCAAGAGAAAATATTCCATTACAGAGTGTACATTGCACACGTTCACTGTCACTGTCACTGTCACTGTCGTTACACAGTTTCAAAAATTTGTATTCCTGCTGCAGGTTAACGTTGAATACACACTTTCTTTTGCCCATTGCCAAGGGCAAAGCCCTTGTAAATACTCGTAGTTATAATTATCGAAAACGTGTAGACGAGTTACTTCGCACGTTCGCAAGACCACCAAGACGATCACAGAAGTACAGAAACGGAACCGCTCGGACGTCGATATCTCGAAGAAAAGGTATAATCGATATGTGACTTGTACAAGATGACCAACATATAGGCCTAAAATTAAAAAAATAATCCTTGCCGGCCATAAATTCTGGTTGTGAATATTCAATACCGGTAGCTATTTTTATGTTCAGATTCTCAAACCCCCTTACATTTTACAATTCAGGACTAAAAAACCGGGACTGTCCGGGCTAATCCCGGACGTATGGTAAACCTAGTTATAAAATGTTCTGGAATCTGCCTATGAAATCAGATTGTTTATTACTCCCATTGCATGATTACCAAGATTGCCAACACGAATCTTCGCAAAATAAAGGGGTATTCCCAATTCTTGGCTACTCTGTACATGGATGAATTAAGAAAGGAACACAATAATTATAGTTTATAAAATTTTGGCCTTACGCGGAACTCATAGTTAATGGATGAACACGGGCAGAAATGTTCTATTTAAGATTGTGGTTGGATGCAATATAATGGATCATGAAATAAGCAGACATAAAAATGCTACAAATTGATTTCAGTAATTGAAGCCAAATACAATGACTGTAACATTAGGAAAGGTATCCGAACATGTTTTTAACTTTTCAGACCCCGAGTTAGAAGAGATCGATATTGCCCATTCAGCACTTTAATTCAGAACTCTCCTACGAACAAACAACACAATCTTTTATTCCGGACGTCGCAAGAGACTTCTGAGAAACTGTAGCTCTGATTACTGCTATTATTGTTATCATTATTATTTAATCATCTTGTCCGTATTATACCACATCTTAATAGGGACGTTTAATAGTTTATACACAATTAAAAGCGACATTAAGCTAAACATATGTGCAGCACAATCTGTACAAACGCTTAGAACACATTTTCTAACTCTTTTGAGTTGGAAATTGAAGTCAATATTAAATTTTGTTACCTGCAGTTTAATACATACCTGATGTTAGAAATAATATCCCATATTTTAGTATCTTTTACATGAATATTATCATAAATATCTTAAAGCCATAGTAAGATAACATGCAGCTGTTGGTATAGCTTTGGACTCGTGATCCGACGTTGCATTCGGACATGAGTTCGAATCCCGCTTGATGTTATTACCTGGTTGGGTTTTTTCTGTTATAAGAGGTTTCCTCCAGTTATAAGATGAATATCAGGTAAATCTCACTCTGAATTATCGAGCTTATCTCGCCAAAATATATCTCGTTTTAACCAAGTCCACCAATGCTGGTTAATGTCACAATTGGTACAGAGTCTTCAAATAAAAAGGACGTCATAGTCTTAGTGCTTTGTTTATTAATTGAACTTTGTTTTTTTTATGTCTACTAGAAAGCATAATATAAGTACAATTCACCTTATTTCTAATAATATATGACATTATCTACAAGTCGGCAATTTTGTTTCATTATTTTAATTGAAAGGAAGGAATATGATTGCCTTTATTCTCAGTGATTTGAGGAAGCAGTTTGAATATAAAATTGAATAGGGAATGGTTTGATGGTTTCAGTACCATCTCGAAGGATCAAACTTCATATTTCTTAATTCATCGGCATGTGAATGAGTGAACTTTATGTTTCGATTGGTCACTTATACACCGTGCTAGTCTGCCTTTCTTGTCTGTTTCATTTCATTTGGTATGAGTATATAAATAATTTTCCTCTTTAACATTATCTCGCTTGGAATTTAATCTGTTTTCGTGCGGCTCGACGGAGGTCATATTTTTTCCCTTCCTTAATTCATGTGTGTAAAAATCGTACCATGCCATGAACCCGCTAGATTTATCTCTCGAAATGAAATGTAATTGAAGTGATATTTACGCTTGTTCTGAAGCACATCAGTTTTACATGTTATATTTTCAGTCGATATGTGTTTCATACGTCCGCCGCCTTGGCTAAGTGAATAACGTATGCGCTTGCAAATCAAGCTGTCCGTGGTCTGATTCCCGGAGTGGACAGTGAATATTATTATTTATCCTCCGTTCATGGTTCTGGGTCTATGTCCTTTGTCATAACTGTACTTTCCTGTGATGTCTAAGCCAGAGGTAACAAGTTCGTACCGAAACTGTTAAGTTGTGTGAGCCTGGATTGTATATCCACCGAATGAACAGTAGTAACGCAGCTCTCACCGTCAACAAACTAGCAAAACAAACATATACAGATCTCGGATTATATCTCTGCCGTGAGTGACCGATAAATTTCAAGCGGCTTACCTTACTCGTGCGCGACAGAGCATTAAAAACATTGCGACCTTATCACTCTTCCTCCTCCTCCTCCTCCTCCCCCCCCTACCGCAAACTGACGTTGCACAGAGGCAGAGATATAATTCGAGATATGTACAGTCGTGTGATAACCAAACTTGTCTTTGTACCTTGGAATAAGAAACAAAATAGATAAATAATATTGTATAAAAAGAGATGTTTGACAGAATCTTCGTAATTTTCAACATGAAATTATTTGTCCATATATATATATATATATATATATATATATATATATATACATATATTCTTCACCTGACATAATTAGGAACATTAAATCCAGACGTTTGAGATGGGCAGGGCATGTAGCACGAATGGGCGAATACAGAAATGCATATAGAATGTTAGTTGGGAGGCCAGAGGGGAAAAGATCTTTGGGGAGGCCGAGGCGTAGATGCGAAGATAATATTAAAATGGATTTGAGGGAGGTGGGATATGATGGTAGAGACTGGATTAATCTTGCTCCGGATAGGGACCAATGGCGGGCTTATGTGAGGGCGGCAATGAACCTCCGGGTTCCTTAAAAGTCAATAAGTAAGTAATATATAAGAATAACAAACAAAATACGTAATTATATGTATCTACTCTTGTTAGAATCAATAATAATGTATATACATTTTCACTTTATCCAAAGAGATACTCTCCTGTGCTCTGAAAAAAATAATTTTACCCTGAAAATTTTCCTTCTACGTCACGAGGCGTAACTGGAGAAATTCTTAAATATGATGCATTATCCCTTACGGCTTATTGTATGAGCAAGTGTGAACAAACACAGCTTTGTCAATCTCACAGTATATTTCATATATAGTATATCACATTAAACCGAATTTTTTTAAGGAACATGTTTCATTTTTGCTTCAATGACTACTGGAACTTCTAAGGATTAGTATGTATATTTGAAGAGTAATCATTCTTCTCCATCTCGCGGCGTCAGTCATTTATATATTTCATTACTCCCCCCCCTCTCTCTCTCTCTCTCTCACTCACACACACACACACACACACAATTTCATAGCAGTATCCCTGAACTACTGCTACTGAAAAGTCTTATTTTGACACAATTATTAACATCCTCAGATTCTGTTGCTTTCATACTACTATATAAACTATAATTAAGCCGAATATTAAGTCCCCTTCCCTAATTTCTCGCACATAAAGAACAGTGCTGTTTCTATAAATACTGTACATGATATGCTGCGCTCTACAATGTCGATGTTTTTTTTTTTTAGTGGGTCATTTTACGACGCTTTATCAACTGCTGTGGTTATCTAGCGTCTGAATGATGCGAAGGTGATAATGCTGGCGAAAAGAGTCCAGAGTCCAGCGCTGAAAGTTACCCAGCAGTTACTTTACAACGGTGGACTCATTGTTGTAATCATTGTTATGTAGGCCTATTATACAACACATGTCTTATTGCTTCAAATTGTCACATTTTAAATGAAAACGAGATTTATACCTCATAGGCTTTCCTATTTTTGTAATTAAAAATATTCATACATTATTGAAATGCATCATCAAAATAATATATACTGTTATTTTAACTTAAGTCTAATATGGAAGATTCGACTTCTTTCTAATGCATGGAAACGCCTACCGGCGTAATTCATTACATCATGAGAAAGTTCCTCACTTTGTCGCTCATGTTTGCCCGAAGTTAATTGACAACGTTGAAGAAGCCTGGTTGTTTGAGTTTATTTCTGGATAGCAGGGTCCAAGCATTCAAACTTTAGAACGAGCTGTGACGACTGCTATGATCACAAGACTCACGCCAACAACAAATCCAGGCCGCCTTTCGTCTTTGTCAAGGCCGCTCTTTCAAACGGAATCTGTTCAAAATTTTCGTGAATGAGCAGGTGGGGAAATAGCATGTGGGGGAGTTCCAAGGTGGTTTTATGTGCCGTTGACATAGGTCACCTGTATTTACGTGATCTTGCATTTCAAAAGTGGAAAGAAATGTAGCCTAAACGAGGTCGACACATGAATTATTTATACATGTTCACGTAGCATTTCCCGGACATTAGATTTTCGACTAATGATATGCCTGTTAATGTTAATACACAGATTGAACGTCCAGGTCGAGTATAGTGTAGTAATTTCCCCCTTTCATTTAGTCATGCCATTGTTCCGTCTCCGATTCCCTAGTGCAGTAGGTACTTGGTACATTCACACTATATTTCAACTGTATTTCTCATACAATTGAACACACATTATTTTATCCAATAATATATGATCTTCCTAGGTGGTTAAGTAGTTACCATACTTTCCATTGCATCCGAGGATCGCATGTTTAAATTCACCCTAGAACATTAAAATACCTAAAATGGCTTTCTTCGGAAGGAATGTAAAATTTTGGGTCCCTGTCCTCTGATAAATGGCTCCACGGAAAATTTGCCGATCATTTCTCGCATACGTGAAAATTTTTTAGATAACGAAATGGCCATATATCAGTGGTCTAGATGCGCATGGATTTGTTCTTATCTTCACCTGTAATCCATACGATGCTATATATTTATGTGCTCTCATTTTACGAGGAAACTTCGCATCATTTCGCCGCCGCCGACTTCCTGTTCTCCCAATCGCAGCTTGGGAAGCCAGTTCTACAAAACATCCCAGTAGTTAGTTGTTTCTGAGAATTGTACCGGAACGTGTGTGTGAGACTGTTCCTTATGTATTAATTAATCGATTGGAAAATTAAGTATATGGTTGAACAGCCAATTTATTTGGTGGAATGTATTTTTAATAATAATAATTTAAGTTCGTGAACTTATTTTATCCTGTAGTTGCTAAATGTCTTGATTTGCCGGTAGCTGAGAGGATAAAAAGAAAGGAGGGAGTACTTCAAGCCAAATATGCTTGAAATCGGTGCGATGGATTTGACGTCAAATTATACCTTTTACGCCCCATAATCCACGGCGAAATATCGCCTATTGCCAAATATTAAATTGCTACTATAGGTTTTGGTCATACGTAAACGGATTAGAATGGATCTGGAGGTAACAGGACTACTAGCAGATTATTATTTCAATGTATGTTTCACTATATAGGTAAAGGTAAAGGTATCCCCGTAACATGCCATGAAGGCACTTGGGGGGCATGGAGGTAGAGCCCCATGCTTTCCATGACCTCGGCACTAGAATGAGGTGGTGTGGTCGGCACCACGCTCTGGCCGCCTTTTACCCCCGAGAAACACCCGGTACTCAATTTTATAGGAGGCTGAGTGAACCTCGGGGCCGTTCTGGAAGTTTGGCAACGAGAAAAAATCGTGTCACCACCTGGGATCGAACCCCGGACCTTCCAGTCCGCAGCCAGCTTCACTATGCATTTATTAAAAGTGTTATGGTTGTGACATGGACTGAACACTTCATTTCTACATTCTTTCTCTTATCAAGAAGGATGTTGGCATTCCTTCATATGTTAAAGCATAGGGGGACATATCAACGGACGTATTCTATAGTTGAGCGGAACAAAATATTAGCTTATTTATAAAAAAAACTCCTGCTGAACGTGACTACACCTTTGAAATATTCACAACAACACGAAACAATTTGTAATCGTAATAATATGAACAAGACAGCTGATAAACACACCGGAAAAAGAGATGAACTATGAGTAATTTGACGGCCATACTAATACACCTTTTTGGTTCCACAGTTTCAAGCTTATGGCCCGGGTTTAGCCTGTAGTAACGGAACACTCTTCCCTCCAGTGCAAGCAAGACATGCAGGAAAGTGTACGCCGGGGTTCCGCTGTTAGTTTCTTTGTAAAATGAGAGCACTGTGAGTATATATTATATCCTTTTCGAGAAACATTTCATAGAGTGTTTTGGGAAAGCCATTGGTTTAATTCCCAATATGCTCAGTCAATTTAAGAGAGCAGTGTATTATGATGATACAATATGCTTGAAAGAATTTTAGTTTTGCCCTTTAAATGTGCAGAAATTTGATTCGAACAAATGTAACATTTTGAAATTCCTTTTCAGAACGAAAAGTTACATTTGTTCGGATAAAATTTCTGCACAAATGTAACTTTTCGTTCTGAAAAAGAATTTTGAAAAGTTACATTGGTTCAAATCAAATCTCTGCACATTTAAAGGACAATACAAATTCTTTCAACATTTATTAACATAATACACTGCTCCCTTAAATTGACTGACCATATTGGGCAGTAGGCCTACATCAGGGCTTTCACAAAACACGCTATGAAATATTTTATATAAAACAGTGTCTCTTCTTGGTAAATCCTGAGTAAAAAATGACATTGCATTACATACTAAAGTGATTTTAAATATCGAGCACGGTGTTATAATGGTTATCATTCCCACTTTTCATTCGGGAGGTCCGGAGTTCGATCCCAGGGGCAGGCTATCTTGACATGGGTTTTTCGTGGTTTCCCAAGTCCCTCTAAACGAATGCTCGGATAGTACTAATTTCAAGGACCACGACCCGACTCCTTCCCAGTCATTATCCCTTCATCATCACTTCTCATCTGTCATCTGATCATCTCTCTGCAACAGGCGTGCCACCTGTTCGACAGAGTAGCGCACTCGGCAAAATGTGTCCGGTGGGTACGCTGGCTAAATCACTGCAGTGTGGATAGAATGCCGGGCGGAAGAAAAAAAACTTTCAACTCTTTTTATACCTGGTGTTCCAGATTAGCAGATTCAAAATGATACCTGTGATAAGAGTAGTGCAACATGAGTATTTTGATATAAAGAATCAATAGTTGAAAATACCATTTTAAGGTATTGGTTAAACGCCAACTTCTGATATAGCACTCGAAGGGTATGCAAGCCTGCTAGCGTTGCGCTGTGCTTATAAGCCAGGAGACCCGGGTTCAAATACCTGTCGATCTACCCTGACTTTATAATTGTTGGGCAAGTCCGTGGTCCAGGTAGCATAGGAATTTTCTCCGGGTACTCCACTTCCCATGTGACATACGATACCTGTGGCCTACGCTTCCGGCACTAGCGACATCTATGAGCCACGCTCGTAAAGTCGGGGCCAATAACTGCAAGTTAAGAGTCTTGCCATTACACATAAAAAAGACGTTTTCTTGTGAAGTATTGCGCGACAGTAGATCTGCCAGATATGTGTTTATTGTGCGACGCATTATGAAACAGTGCCCGCTTAGCTAAAAGAATGTACACAGAACTGTATCCCATAGGATCAGAAATGGAAGACATTTTTTTCGTAATACATACGCGCTTACGAGAAACTGGGTCGTTCAAGCCACAAAGAGATGGCGGGAGTGCTAGAAGAAATTATTCGTACAGCGGACTTTGAGGATATAGTGCTGGATTATGTGACAGGGATTACGAGCACCCTTAAAATTGTCCACGACATGAATGCTTCTACGAAAAGTGTGTGGCGGGTACTGCGGGAGCAGCAGTTACACCTGCAACACCGACTAAGGCTGCAAGCACTGGGGTCCAGCGATTTCGCATGAAGAGTTATTATCTGCCAAATCGGTACAGACTTTTCATGGATGAGGCCTGTTTCACGCGAGACGATATTTTAAACACTCGCAGTGGCCGGATATTGGTATTAAGTGAGGAAAATCCACACGTGACTTTCATCTCCGAACATCAGATAAGTTTATCCGTCAATACACGAGTTGACATCGTCCAAGATCACTTGACAAGACCCTATTTCCCTTTTTCCCATTTGAATGGACCAACTGACTTGCGGCTTCTGGATTATACGCTGCCAGATCTATTGGAACGTACCTTGTGTTGTGTTCAACTTTACAGGGAGTTATACCTGAAAATCTTGATTTGCGTACCTTGTGTTGCCCGCTGCAACACAACGGGGCGCCTGCTCACTTCGCTGTCACCTGAATATCACTTCTCTCAATGTTGGATTGAACGAGGTGGTCACATCCCTTGACCACCGCGATCACCAGATTTCACTCCTCTGGATTTTTTCGTTTTGGGACATCTTAGTGGAAAATTACGAGAAATTGGTTCCCAGAATCCTAGCTCACCGCCGTATGACAGATACTGGGGATATTAGAATGCGGCAGAATTTCTTGAGTCGTTGTACTGCATGTGTCGAGATCGATGGAAGCCTCTTTGAACAGTAGCTACGAGCTGTAAAATATTTTGAAAATAAAGCATCTTAAATGTTCCGCACACTTATTATGCCGTATTCACCTGAGAGTTTAAGAGCTCGTGGAGCTTGAGATGGCATCTCCTACCATTGGTTCCCTATCTAAAAATATTCGTCTTGGACCCTCTGTTATCTGTAATATTTTGGCCATATTAATCTGGTACACTTGATGTTTATTTTTACTTCATTCCCGTTCTGTTCATTTCTACGGCTTCTGAAATTTGCATTCGATTGTGTTCACATGGCTCTAAAAAAATTCGAGGTAACTCGTGTTTTCTTTTACTGTAACACCGTCAGTTTAAAGAGCTGTAGGTGCGTGGATGGCATAATATTGTAATGAGATTATTTACCTGCAGTTTATGGTTTCCATGTAGAAATTATGACGGATATGAAATTGTATTACAATACTTTTCTATATGTGTACATGGTGGTATAAAGTTTTCAGAATTGTGTCTCAAGATTTACCGTTTAATAACACTCCCACTATTTCGTAAACAAAATACAATGTGTCTATTTCGACAAGTAAAAGGAGCGTTTTATTAGGTCAGATACTTCAGTTATAATATGTATGAGTAATTATCATGAAGAATCAATCAGTAAAAAATTAATAAGTAATTTATTTATTCACCATGTTTTCTGCTCTTACTTTCTTAAAATATCCCTGTGACCGGAACTGAAATTTTCGTGAAATCAAGTTTGGAATCCCGCCCCGTGCAGCGTTCGTATTCCGATGACATGACGGTGAGAAGTATGCTCTACTTCATGATGATCTGGTGTGCACGAACCTGTTGCTGGGGGAAGTTGTATCTTTTGGATTAGTCATACTTCTTAGTGATGGACACCTCTTCCGTGTGAATTTAGCGTATTACTTTTTCAGATTGTTTTCTAAGTTATTTAAGACTCTTCAGTGGGACAATAAATCTGGATTTAGACAAGCGGCCAACAGGTTTGGATCTCGTGTCTGTTCAATCTGTCTCCAAAACTACTTTGCGAGATTCGCGCTTGTCTTCCTCTATCACTGTTCTCGCTCGTTCATTCACTTAATTATTCATCCATTTACTCTCTTAGAGATGGTGTTATTTAATACCTCCTATTATCGAAATTTCTAAGGAATATATTTAACTTCATTTACTTCATGTTTTACTCCAGCGGTGACCAAAGCAGGTGTCGTGATTACATCGTGTAATCACAGACATTCAAACGGGTACGAGGAGTTTCCTGTACAATGCTGTGTGTTTCATTCACGTACTGAAGGCAAGCAGTGGCGATATCATGTTGCTCTACAAGCAGTAAGAGGTGGTTTCATAAAGAATAAGAATAACTTTTTTGTTGTTCTGTCTGACAAAATGTAATATGTTTACTTTGCTCAACGGTTTAAGGGAAGACTCCACTGAAAATCATGAAAATTTTTCCAAATTTTTTTTAGCTATTTCACTTATTCAGAATTTATATTTTCATACCCCAAATGGATTCAGCTCAATTCTGATTACAAATACTCGTATGTTTACACTTTTTAAATTAAGGCTGGAAGGGGGCGTGGAATTTAAAGAGCTGTCAAAATTGTTTTTCATCGAAGAATTCTTTTTTAAAATTTCTGATTACAAATCTAGTAACTTTTTGTTGGCTCCCTGAAGTTACTAGATGAATGTAGCGGAGGAGAATATTAATTTACATAAATATTCATTTTATTTTCAAATCTATTTTTCTGTGTTCATTTTTGTTGATTCAACACCAACTTTCTTATGCCAAATATTAATCAATCTGGATGAAATTTTTACTGCAAGTATTTATGAGGTAGCTGCATGTTTCTATGTATTTATTTTGTGAGAAATGCTGCTAGTTTATTTTAATAATATTTTTCTTAAGAAAAGTATTAATAAAATAAACTAGCAGCATTAAGAAAAATATTAATAAAATAAACTAGCAGCATTTCTCACAAAATAAATGCATGGAAACATGCAGCTACCTCATAAATACTTGCAGTAAAACTTTCATCCAGATTGATTAATATTTGGCATAAGAAAGTTGGTGTTGAATCAACAAAAATGAACACAGAAAAATATATTTGAAAATAAAATGAATATTTATGTAAATTAATATTCTCCTCTGCTACATTCATCTAGTAACTTCAGGGAGCCAACAAAAAGTTACTAGATTTGTAATCAGAAATTTTAAAAAAGAATTCTTCGATGAAAAACAATTTTGACAGCTCTTTAAATTCCACGCCCCCTTCCAGCCTTAATTTAAAGAGTGTAAACATACGAGTATTTGTAATCAGAATTGAGCTGAATCCATTTGTGATATGAAAGTATAAATTCTGAATAAGTGAAATAGCTAAAAAAAAATGGAAAAATTTTCATGATTTTCAGTGGAGTCTTCCTTTAATTAGGGAAATATAAAAACATTAATTGCCACGCTGAGTGATTTATTATTATTATTATTATTATTATTATTATTATTATCGTCATCATCATCATCATTATCATTATTCTTATTATTACTGACCATTAAGTATGTGTTTCTATAATTCTTCTGTACATGCTTGAATATTGATATTTTTAGATCTTCTCCCTAGAAGGATAAAATTATTAGGTTTTATCTCAATTTTAATCTTCTTAATCTTTAAATGAGGATAACTATCCATTAGTTATTCATTTAATAATAATATTGTAGAAAAACTGATTCAATATTATGTGCCAACGAACTGTTGAACGCCAGGAAGTGACATGTCTTAAATCATAGCCAAGAAGAGAAAGATGACATAAATAAATGTAAGGAAGTCGGCTACCTAATGGGGTTTGAAATATCTCGTGCTCTAAAGCCTTTTAATGGAACATAATTTCTCAACAGAGTAATGATTAAAATAGCTTAAATAACTTGTCCATAAGAAGTTTTTAATTTTGAAAAACTACGAATTTCTCGACCAAGTATCGAGAGAAGAATTTAGAAAATTCCTTATATTCAAGAGGAAGGTTAAAAAAAGAAGCAAGAAAAATCGTATATTATTCACTGGCTCTTGATGACTGCAGTGACATTACTGTTACAGCAAAGCTTGAGAATAATATCCGCAGGATTGATCAAGATGTTAGTGCAGGAACCATCACTGGTTGTAGTTTTCATGCCAAGTACATTTCGTCCGTCTCCTTACTTCATAGGCTGTCTATCGCATGTAATCACTGCAGCTCGAGTTTTGGTCATCGCTGTTTTACTCGTATAGCCTACCTAAATTTGGCATTGAGTTTGAAATTATGAAATAGGCTACAGTACGTATACGAATATGTCACTTAATTCATATTGGAAACGAACACAGGATAAGAATATTTTATTAAAGAATAAAGTGGCGAACTATTTCAGTTACAACGAGAGAACATCAGAAAAAAAGGTCAACTTGGATACTATTTTTTAAATCTTTATTTAATGACGGTATATCAACTGCGTGGAAGTATTGATACTGAAATAGTGTTTGGAAACATAGCCCTAGCATTCGCCATGGGAGTTAGAGTTGCGGAAAACCTGAGAGAAAACCCAACCAAGTAATCAGATCAAGCGGGTTTCAAATCCACGCCTCGGAATACAACCTTTTTGCCATAATAGTGACCGATATTCGTATTGAAAATAAATGTTTAATAAAACTACCGTTACTTACATGAACACCAGAATTTATGTTATCATCTGAATTTATCGGACCGCAAGAAATTTAATGAAAACTGGGATTTTTTTATCGCTGTCGGCAAGAATTCACTCTTGAATGTTGGAAAACACTGGTCTGCGCTACTGTGGTGACGCAAATAAGACCTGATTTTCTGTACACTCTGTCTACTTTCGGTGAAGTGAGAATCTTCTAACAAGCCTGTCTAAATCATGCTGTCATACTTAACGCTAATTTTATTACGAAATTTACGTTCACCAACTTGAGCGGTTGATTGCTGAACCTCGTGGACTTTCGATCATAGTCAGAGAGAGCAATGTCTATATCCGCTTCTGTAACCAGTTATATTGTCTTCCGATACCCCAACTTCATACTTGTTAGTTCAACCACTGGTCTCTTTCTAAATTACTGAAATTAATGGCTTTTTCAACTCCGTTTAATCTCTTGGGGTGCTATTCATAGACATTTCGCAGCACGCGCTACGAGCGTTCTAAGCTAGCCCCGGCTATCCACTGGTTACTAGTACAGAATTCAAATCATATCCTATCGCTAACACTGGTTTATGAATACGAAAAACGCTGATCATCCACCGGAAGCCCACGCTAAAAATGTCTATGAATACGGCCCTTGTACTTCGAAATTTTTTACGAAAACGTACGTTTTCAACAGCTCTGGTTTGGAAAAGTATCTTGGATATGCAATCTTCCTGTCTGGCTCTCTTTGTGTTAAACGATTTTGTTCTGTTTAGTATGTAAGAGCCAATTTATTCGTCAGTAATACACATACAATAGTAAATTATACTAATTTTATTTTAAAAAATAATGTTTCTAAACTAAATTTCAAATGAAAATACGGCCATTTATTCCAAGTCAGAAAAGACTATGTTTCTTTTTAATTTTTGTCACAGAATAAAATGATAAATGACACAGTGCAATTCATATTAAACGAAATGAAGTTTACTAAGATAAAATAATTATTGTATGTACGATTATTTCTACTTTCCTTTGCGATTCCACTCCAAATCCTTACCACTCCGGCACTAAACACATCGCTCTGAAGTGTCGCAGAAAGATCGTTCTTTCTATAATAAGAAGGGTTAGCGGTCAATAGCTCTAAGTCCTCCGGATCTATGCGTGCGTGAATTTCTACTTCAGTAGCTAGCTTTACATCTTTGTGGCTGACAATACGACTTAAATTCTCATGAACTACTAATCTATTTTAACTTCTATATCACTTTAT
Source organism: Periplaneta americana (assembly GCF_040183065.1). Taxonomy (NCBI): domain Eukaryota; kingdom Metazoa; phylum Arthropoda; class Insecta; order Blattodea; family Blattidae; genus Periplaneta; species Periplaneta americana. Next base: position 95,068,904 of record NC_091120.1, on the reverse strand, counting down.
TTCGCAAAAATAAAAATATTAGAAATGGTTACAATCTGCGAATAGCTATTTCATGTGAAATTGTGACAAATTGAGTCATTCTACACCGTAGAATTTATAAATGAAGTCGGCTATCTTATTTTCGGTATGATAAACAATCCCCTTGTATGCAATCCAAAAGACGAAAATTTATATTTTATTCCGGTGGATAATTAGATGTATGTACAGGTTTATATCTTTGAATGATATCATTAAAGAAAATAAGCTTTAAACGGTATTGTTATCGGCAGAAGTTTTTGCCAACGATATAGTTCAGGGGTAGCGAGTTACACTCAAGCTAGGTCAAATTCTAAGGCTGTTTGAAATGTTCGTAGATTCACTTTACATCGTATTCTTTTCAATCACAGATTAGCGCCAGTATGATGACTTTTTCAAGTTAGATTCCTTGGGAAGCGATACATTTGCAAACTATCCACTTCCTGAAGGAATACTACAGACATTTACTTTTTTCTTTTTTCATTTATTCGGAGCAGCAATGGTAGGTATGCCAACTAGCGTCGTGCATTACAGGCACCATGTTCGGTTCAAGTTTATTGAGTATGGCGAAGTTCAATATTCGCTGATGTTCGCTCTGCAGAAAGAGGCCTGTCGTATTTGTCCCTCTTTGTTATAAAAATGTTCGCTTTCCTCCACTCGCACCCTTTTTTTTTTATCGCTTCAGGATTTTAGCACAGACCTTGTGATTAGTTTTTCATATGAAATGAGACGAAGTTTGTAAGGTCTTGATTTGCTCTCTCATGTTCGAACATTGCAGGACACTAATGCCAGACCGTGAAACGAATGGGACAGGTTACCTGGTTGAGGTTTTTCCTCAACCCATTAAGAGCAAATACTGGGTAACTTTCAGCGCTGGACCCCAGACTCATTTCGCTGGCATTGTCACCTTCATATCATTGAGACGCTGAATAACCATAGCAGTTGATAAAGCGTCGTAGAATAAACCACAAAAAAACTTTTGTACGAATTTTCCTTAGGGACTGTTGGAGAATGCATGTGTATAACCGCGTTACGGGAAATACGGTCCCCCTTCATATTCTCTAGATGTCACTTTGTTAATCAACTGAACTAGTTGCGTGTGTGCTCCCATTACGAGAAGTGGGGATTATCTGGACGTCCTTCATTCGCATCGAATTCGCTATATACAGGTACAAAGACCTTTATTATCTTCGAAGTGGTACATTGTGTGCAATTTTACGACTAATTCGATTCCATGTACCGAAAAAAAAAATAGCCTCCCATTTCTCGGAAAAACTGGGCTTATGCGTATTTCTGGTGCGTATTTCCAAGAGACTGCCTGTGGGCTCAGTCTTGAAAGAAACTGCCGGATGATATCAGTTTCATATGTCGATAATTATGTAATAAATTGTATATTTTTCTTTCAATCGTGGCTTAGTAGCCTCATTCTTCCGCTCTGGCCTAATGGTCATATTTGTGGTTACTAGCATGACGGACTGAGGTTCGATTCTCGGAAAATGAAGTGACAATTTGTCACTTTTCGTGATGGTCTACGTGTGTGTCCTTTAGTGTCGTGCAGTGTTAGAACATGAAAGGAGATGTCAAGGTACTACAAACTTCGCCCTTCTCCATAGGCATCCAGCAGTATGTAGAAGTGAAGCATGTAAACTGAAATAACCGAGTCCAAACCGGTATGACTCCTTATGTTCGTTTCATGTTTGCCGAGTCTCTGTAGAACCGAAGCTTCCTTTGCGTTTGTTCAATCTTTCCCCTTCCTTACAAATGTTCGGTGCCTTTGTCCTTAGTTCTTCCTCTCCTTGCGCCTTTATGCTTTAGCTGTATAAAGATATCAGACACCTATCTTACGAAGTTACGCACAGTAATGATATAGGTAATTTTTCTTGTTGTTAATATGACTAAACAAAAATATACTACGTAATAAATAGATAAAAATATATTTTTAATAACGCATATGTTCATAGTACCGACTAGTCATTATGCCATACTCAAACATGCGAGAGGAAACCAAGACATTACAAACTTCGTCTTATTCCATATGAAAAACTAATAGCAAGATATGTGCTCAAATCCTTAAGGCGATGCGCTACTGAAATTTATAAAATCTAGAGCGTTGAAATTTCTACTGAATATGCATGCATATCAATATCATAATCACAAATAGTAAATTTCAATCTTTTCCCATGAACACTTAAAAAAACTTTCGTGTTTTTATTGTTTTCTTAGTAAAAATCCTATTCCTAAAATATATACTTTTTTAAATCTAATTTTTTCTTAAAGGTAACACTGCATATTGCGCAATGGAGCATTAGTAATGCCCTATTCTAATTTATTCATTCGTAAAAAAATATATAATTTCTTCAATGTTCAAACATTAATAAAAAAATAATACTTCTTTAAGAATAACTCTCTAGTAATAAAACTGCTGAATACAACCAATCAAATGCTCCCTTTCACAATAGAGATATTAATGAATAAGTCTGCCAGGTTTTATCACTCAAGCTTTAACCACTGCGAAATAATACTTATCGTTGAGAACGTAGAAAATTTTTGTTTTGAGATAATTAAATTTAAAGTTTTGGTTACACATAACTCGTATATTAACACAACTTCTACCAGTTATATAAAAGTATAGCTACTTACAATTAATACACCATGAACCTCTATGTCTTTAGCACGCAAATAAAATATGAAGTTAGTCAAAATTCGACAATTTTCAATAGCACATCGCCTTAAGCGATTTAAAATAGTGTCCTGCAATGTTCGAGCATGATAGAGGCAACCAAGACATTACAAACTTCGTCTTATTTCATATGAAAAACTAATCGCAAGATCTGTGCTAAAATCCTTGAAAGGTTAAAAGATGAAGGGGTGGAAGTGGAGGATAGCGAATGTTTTTATAACAAGGTGGAATAAGCACGACAGACCTTTTGTAGAGCGAACATCGGCGAATATTAAACTTCGTCGTACTCTAGTAACTTGAATCAAATATAGTGTCTGTAATGCACGACACTAATACTTTCATCATCCATATAGTCACACAAATATTGTACCGATTAACTGTGATTTGTTTGAATGTTAGCCCTATGTGAAAAATGAAATTGAAAAGTATGATCCCAAAACTCGTTTAGTTCAGTTGACCATTTTTATGGTTTATACGCACATGTGATTATGTTTGAGACTTCTATCATTATATTTTAAACTTGTTTTCTTCCCAAACAACGCCAAATATTATCTGAAAGTTTGTATTACTGTGAATGTCACTTGAAAACTCTTTCCAGTCCGTAGACCAGTGGATAAAAAAACTAGCCCAGTCCTTTCATAAAAATATACTTTACGCGCTTTGGGATCACACTCTTAGATTATAGGCCTAGCTATTTTCTGTCGGTAATTGGTATAGTAACAACTGTCATTAATTTTAAAACCATCTGATTTACCTATATGTATGTATATTCATGTGGATGTTTATTGATACTTTTGTAATAAAAACTACCTGCCCTTACATGTAAATAAAATTTCACAAGATTTGTTCTAAAATCCTACGCAGCTAAGAGCATGAAGGGATGGGAGGGGAAGGTAGGAGAGGCCAGCGAACTTGAAGGGGCAAGTTCGAGCGAGCTGAACAGATCCGCTTCTTCAAAGCAGACTTCTGTTCTTGTTACGCTCGACAAACTTGAACTGAACATAGCGCTTGAAATGCACGAGATGCCCTTGTCTCATGCTATGTGTGTGTTGTCTGCTGCAGTGACCTTGCTCCATTCTGATCATGATCACGGAATCTCGATAGTTCTAGTCTTAAGTAGTTTTAGTCCGTAATTCTGAGGCCAGTAGAATGGACCAACCTTTTCACTCTTTTGTTAACATTTTTCTCGAATATTGATGTTCGCATAGAAGCGCAAAGAAGCAGAAATTAAATAATTTCACTGTTAATTTTACAATTTATTTACCGGTATATTAAATTTTACGGAAAATTGGATAAGTTATTTTTTATTTGGTGTTCCATTTCGACTTCTTTGTCGAACGTTACTCAAAAAGTTTTCATTTTTATTGTAGGTGTTAACTATAACATTCATACTAAAATTTAACTTTCGCGCTGTACGTACTGGTAAACTCTCTTTGTATACTGCCTAGAACAGCGGTGATCTATTGTAAAGCTTTTGAAGTGTTGTGCCTTTGAACTGAAATAGGATGAAATGAAACTCATTAATAATTTTTGTCACAAATAAGAAATTCACGTAATTCTCTCTTTTCTCACTACAATCAGTAGATTACTACTTGATATTCTACGTAGTTTTATTTACAGTATTTTATTATAATTGTTTTCATTCTGAGATAGTGAATTTATTCAATATCAATATGACCTTTGCTTTAATATTTATCCTATTGAAATACGTAGTTTGTTAGCGAGCCGTGGTATAAGCAACAGTCAAAGTGCAAATTTAACTTTGCATAGATGTCACTATCGTGATTTCGAATTCTTTCTATTGCATTGATATTTGCTCTTATATGCCTTAGTCGCCTAGTTTAAAGCGTCATGTCTTAGACCCGTACTTCTAAGCCTTTTTGGAAATGTGCCTCACTAAGCTTCCAATATTTATTAAATAAGTATCTCCTACAGTAATTATAACAACCTAATTTTAATGCGTAACAACCGTTATGAAAATTACTATTATACAGTCATCAGCGTACTCATGTTATTTTTGTAGTAATGCAGCATATGAAATGTGAAATTTACAAAATGATTTTGATGGTTGTGAAAAAAAGTTTACTTCAATTTTCTGCCCAAGAGCAGGTCTTTCACTGTAAACCCAGTTATTCTTTAATCTTCTTCTTTTTTTTTTATTTTCGCCTTTCTCTTCGTGTCCGCCTACGATTAAGATTGTTGTCTATCGCCGATATCTTCTTCCGGTGAATTTTTTTTTCAGCATTGTTGTTGGTTTTATTGTCGTCTGCCGTGGTATACGCAACGGCTAACGAACGCAGCTTTAATGTCACTTTGGAAGCCACGATCATGTTTTATCTGCCCAAGGACATGAATATTTGTATTTCGGAATATGTATTCTATGTCTTTCTCATGTTAAAATCTATCGTACCTGGTTAACATGTTTCGATTTGTTATCGACCTTCTTCAGAACTGGCTGTTGCTGGTCTTGGCGCCTTTTGTTTTGTTCCTGTGGGGGTGTGTTTGTGTAGTCTAATTTTAACACGAGAAAGACAAATATAATACATATTCCGAAGTGATACAATGTTAAAAGTTGTGTAATCAAGAGTAGAATATGTGTAGTACTGACCCCACGGAAGTCCTATCTTATATAATCTCGAGAAAGTTAAAAAAGAAGTTAGGTAGAACCTCCGAAAAATCCTCAATGTATGCACATACATACATACATACATACATACATACATACATACATACATACATACATACATACATACATACATACATACATACATACTTCATTGGCTGTTCATAAATCTTGATTTATTAAAACCATAATTACAGCCATCTGGTACAAATGTGTAGATTCCTAGGATATTTTTCTACGACCTTGACTTTGTGAAGTTGGTACTCACCTGAGAGAAATGGAACTGTCAGCTGCAAACCGCTTTTCACTGTCCCTAAATAACTTGCTGCGTACAGCTCTTTGCTTGCAACATTGAGAGCGGAGTAGTTGTGATTGTCTTTTAATAACATCTTGTGTCTGAAACATAGCGAAGACTGTTCATAGTTTTTCAGTTTGTATACATAATCATCATCACTTGTAAGAGATGTGGGGGACGGTGTGTTAGAAGTGTTCTGAAAACGGATACATCAGTGTCAAGAACGAGCAAACTATCAGAGTGAGATAAATGTGTTCACATATGCCTACTGAAATCATTACAACCTATCAATGTTATTGTAGAATAGAGGAGCATTCAGACGATAGTCAGGACCGGTATTAGTTACCCAAAACGCCTATGAATTAAAGCTTTGGGGAAAGTCCATTATAGTAGATTGATTTCCCATACCTGATTCCCACAATTGCTACTTTATTATTATTAAATCATTTCGCCATCACTCAATAACATAATTGTCTGCGTTAAACAGATAAGTAGGCTTAGTACAGAGTAGTTGGTAGTCTCGGTATCACAGAGAATTTCAACATGCATTTACAAATCAAAATTCCCCTCCCCATTTAACAGGTCTATTCATATCATACTCATTAATGCAAACGTTTCCCCTTACGATTATTCGGCGAAGTTCTATATCACTTCGTTGTCTTTGATGTTGCCCGCGACGCAGTGTGTGAAGTCAGACATTGTTACCTTTTAGCAGCGATGTAATTTTTACTTATGGTTATGATTATGATTACTTTTACCACTGTTGCAGGCCATGGGACCCACAGTGTTATAGCAGAAGATTAAGACTCCCATCTTTGCAGGCAGTCGATATTAGTAGCAGTAGGGGTTTAAGTCCTGCGTGCTTCCATTGTCCCCAGGGAAAACTCCCTCACATCTGTTATAGCAGGCGTCTCAAGGCCAACGCATAAAAGTTGTCACAGGGAGCAAGTCTAGATAACATAGTCAGCTGAAGAGATAAGCGCAGTACCCGAAGATAGCCGATCGCTGATTAATGTCACACGCATGAGCGAGCTAAGTTGTAACTGTCGCGGGAGAAATGCCACAAAGCTGCACTTTTGAGTTTTACTGTCACAGTAGACAGTTGTTTTCGGAAGCAATTTCTTAAGTAGTTTGCAGTAACAATAATAATAATATAATAATACATTTATTTTCTAATTATATACTATCAATGAGTAAAAAGAAGACATCTGAAGCATGAAGAACCATACATGTTACGTAATTATTTAAGCACAAGGAACTGGCCACCTTACTCCATTATCTCTTGGCCTAGTTGACTCATAAGTGGTGCCTTGTTGGTATCACTTGTGAGGTTCAGACCTATCTTCGGACAGTTGACCAAACAATAACGATATTTCATTTCTAGTAAAGGTTTTTGGTATCGCTCTTTTTTTAAGTTTATACTATATTTAATAAAATAGAATTCAATTAAATAATAATAATAAAATTACAATTAAACTTGTCGGTTGTTAAGTAAGTATTCTTACTTTACGCTAATATTAATATATTAATTACAATAATGGTTAAATAATATATTTCGTAATGTTTTCAATAATTAAAAATAACCTAAACATCTTAGAAATTCACAAGCAATTATTTTAAATTAGAACTATTCAAAACATAAATCTGGTCTGAAATTCTTTTCTCGGGTCCTTCAGTATTTCATTATATTTGTTACACTGGTCTTGATTCAAACCAGGTAACAATTTTAGATTAATAAAGTGGTAACAGTTACCCACTGAAACTTGCGTCTCCCTCAATTTCGCTTTCCCTATGAAAGCTTTTATTTCTTCATACATTTGCGGTAATAAGAACATTCTTTCCTCGGAGATGGACACAATGACTGACTGTTACATCGTAGCGGTTGCAGATGTCTATTCAAACGTCGCGGTCAATGACGTCATCCGGAGATACACGAACTGCTCCTGCATCTTGTTCCACTCTTACATTAAAAAAGAGAAAGAGAAGGAAGTGCTCTGAGAAGGCCCTATTGAGACGTCTGTGTTATAGGCTGAGTATAACCCAGAACCATAATGCAGTCGGAAGCATTACGACAATTGGAAAAAATCCATAACCCCACTAATCGGACCCACGTACTTCGTAGTGTAGCATTTTAACTGCGCTACTTACTTACTTACAAATGGCTTTTAAGGAACCCGGAGGTTCATTGCTGCCCTCACATAAGCCCGACATCGGTCCCTATCCTGTGCAAGATTAATCCAGTCTCTATCATATCCCACCTCCTTCAAATCCATTTTAATATTATCCTCCCATCTATGTCTCGGCCACCCCAAAGGTATTTTTCCCCTCCGGTCTCCCAACTAACACTCTATATGCATTTCTAGATTCGCTCATGCGTGCTACATGCTCTGCCCATCTCAAAAGTCTGGATTTAATGTTCCTAATTATATCAGGTGAAGAACACAATGCGTACAGTTCTGCGTTGTGTAACTTTCTCCATTCTCCTGTAACTTCATCCTCTTAGCCCCAAATATTTTCCTAAGAACTTTATTCTCAAACACCCTTAATCTCTGTTCCTCTCTGAAAGTGAGAGTCCAAGTTTCCAGCCATACAGAATAACCGGTAATATAACTGTTTTATAAATTCTAACTTTAAGATTTTTTGACAGCAGACTAGATGACAAAAACTTGTCAACAGGCATTTCCCATATTTATTCTGCGTTTAATTTCCTCCCTAGTGCCATTTATATTTGTTACTGTTGCTCCAAGATATTTGAATTTTTCTACCTCTTCGAAGGATAAATGTCCAATTTTTATTTAACTGCGCTACTGCATGCCAAAATTGATGGGACGATAATAGAGAGGAGGAAGTAGGTCTAATCTGATGAGGCATCTGAACTGGGAGTTTCCGGCGTATGAAGTGCTTCGGCCAATGGAAAATAATTGCGAATAAATCATTCACAACAAAAATATTAAATTTTCAAATCGTCTTTAGTAAGCAGAAAAATTCAAATACATCTTTATGAATGTGTTGTCGGACAAAATATTTGTCTTTCTGATATTACGGACAGTTGTGTTACTCAAACATTAGAATTTAAAAAAAAGTCATCGATTGATTTGCGTTGTACACTGTGTTTGGCCTACGTAAATACTGTCAACGATTCGCTTTAGGGTTCTCAGAGTTTTCTACTGGATTTCGGAATTCTCCGTCATAGTGAAAATAAAAATAAACACACGCAGAGAGGTAGCTAATAACAAAGTTTATGGGTATGGAGTGATGAATACTGAAGTTCTCTTCAATTACATCACGTGACCGACATTACTGGTCTTATCCTATTTTGTTAGCAGATCTGTTGCTTTGCCCCGTTGATAGTAGGTGGTAAGGAAGGTCAAGGTTATAGACCTTGTTGACCATGAAAGAGCAGCCAGGAAGAAGTGCATGTAGGTCAAGGTTCCATATACCATCATCCTTGACCATCCTTGGCAAGGTCGTGCGCTGTAACATTTCGTGCAATTCGAATGAGACTTCTTGCATTAGTATACTGCTCCAGTGCAATATATGCGTTAAGGATATGGTTCTGCTATAAGGAAAGTATTGTAATTATGATTACTTGCATATCACAGGTACATGTTCAGTGTGACGTACTAAGAGGTATTGATATATATTTAGCCTTGAACCTTCGTTATAAACAAAAGCGAAAGCTGTTGCCTTGAAAAGTGAGTAAGCATGTTGTGTCTTAAATAGTTACTCCATGTTTGGTGATAAAAGTTTAGACCAGTCTCAACCTTTCAGAGATCGCGACTCGGTAAATTCTTTTTCTATAAGACGAGGGCTCGGTCCCAACAAATTTTCTCGTAAATACCTTTCCATTTTTTTTAAGTACATACATCAACTAACATAAGTATTAATAATTAAGTATGGAGTACGTAACCTTAATACTTAAAGAATATCAGTAGTTTAAACTCGGCAAATAATTTTCTTTTCTATTCCGAGTGCATCTCTTTACGCATGAAAAATTCAATGTGATTGTTGACTAAATCGGAATGTTTTGTGATAAAGATCTCGAAAAAGTTACGATGGCTTCATTTCCCAAAACAGCAGCACACATGACAATTGGTCAGTGTCAAGGCATTGTACGAAACCAAATTTTAAGTGGCTGTTCATGTACAGTACTTAAGGGGTTAGGTACAGCTTAAAGGGGTAATTTTTTTGGAAATATTCAACAGTTTTTTCTTCCATTACTGTATCTTATACACTAATGAAAATTGGTACGTGTGAAACACTGTCCTGCTATACGATAAAACTATTTTTACGATTTAAAAAAAAATATTTATGTACTTTTTCAAAATTCACTGTGCAATGATTAAGCGTTTCCCTCATAACTCAAAAAGTATCCAACATTCTGTGATGAAATTTTTTTGTGTGTTTATGCATGTCATATCTACAATATGATGCAAAATCACTTCTCTACCTTTGATAGATTATCTGATAAAAATAAATTCATTTTAAAAAATGGTCAAATATCAGTATATTCTTCTAACACAAAATAAAAAAGATATTATTTATTAAGTAATGTAGTTGAAAGAGCATGATATTGTAAACATGAGTTTCAGCAATAAAATAAAAGAAAGAGAACATGAAAAAGTTAACAAGTTTATTAGTTATGGGGGAAATGCTTCATCACTGCACAGTGAACTGTCACTGTTTTGAATTAAAAAAATAAATAAATAATTTTTTATCGTAAAAATATTTTTTCATATAGCAGAAGGTCAGTGTTTTACACATACCAGTTTTTATTATTGTACAATATACAGTAATGGAAGAAAAAAATATTGAATATTTCCAAAAATTTTACTGTTATAAACTGTACCTAACCCCTTAAGAGTGAACGCAGACTTTTTCTTCTATGTATTGGTAGTTTTCCCCTCCCTTTGCTTATCCTGGAGATCGCTCTGTGCGCTTGACGTGGAAATCATCACTAGTTATTGCGTTACAAACACAAGTACGTAGTTTCTTAATACCTAAATTAAGCAAAATCCCTTGTCTTTTATTCATATTAATACTTAAATCTGTATGCCCATTACTTAAAAAAATCACGACACTCTGATTTTGAAACAAGCACTAATACACTTCAGTGCGAACTTGCGAAAGGGTAATATTCAATATCTAGAACTGGATACAGACTACATTAATTTTCAATTTAAGTGAACAAAATTTGTTTTATTATGAACGTCTCTTTCATATCGTACATCATGATTTGGATTTGAGAAAATGATCTGCTGAATAATTCCCTAAATGTCTGAACGCTAATCAGAAACGACTTGTAACAATTTTCCAAGTCGTTTTACTGTCGCTTTGAAGAGTATTCTTCTAACTTTTTGGAGCGTATTGTAACTATGGACGAAGACGGATCCATTATTACAATCCAGAAACAAAATAGCGGTCAAAAGAAGGAAAAAATTCTGGTTCTCCCCTCCCAAATCAATTTTATGTTCATAAGTCGGTAGGAAAGGTCCTTGCATTAGTTTTTTGGGATAAAGAGAAAATAATTATGCCAGACTAATTATAACAAGGTAAAACTGATGGGAGCGTATTATTCTGCATGAAAAAATAGTGGAGAAATGTCGTGGTAAAATCTGGAAAGGTGTGCTGTTCTTACAAGCCAATACACCCGCTCACAATTCCTTGATTACTTTGCAGAAAAATGATAAAGTTGGCTTTGAACTGATTGACCATCCCCATATTTGCCAGATTTAACTCCTTCAGAGTATCACCTGTTTCCGAAACTTGAAAAAAAAATGGAAGGAAAGAAATTTTCATGAATTAATCAGTAATAAATACTGTGGAAGAGTGATTTGCATTAGTGTCCTGCAATGTTCGAACATCAAAAACTTAGTCTTGTTTCATATGAAAAACTAATCGCAAGATCTGTGTTAAAATCCTGAAGCGATTAAAATATGAGTGGAGGACAGCGAATATTTTTATAACAAGGTGGAACAAACACGACAGACCTCCTTCTGTAGTGCGGACATCGGCGAATATCGCACTTTGCCATATTCGACAAACTTGAACCGAACATAGCGCCTGTAATGCACGACACTAATTTGCAGACCAAGACTAGCTTTGAATTGTTTTATAACCGTTGTGCTAAGTGTACTGAGCTAAAAGGTGATTATACTAAGTAAATAATTATATATTTTGAGATGGGCCTACAGTAACTTTTCCGCGTTTTTAGGCGGTTATTTAAAGACGCTGTATCAACTGTCAGGCTATTGGTGATAGATATTATTTCGTGAGATAAGACCGACCGAAGATTCACCATAGATCCCCTAACATTCCCCTTCAGTTGGGGGAAACCGCACAGAAAACCTAACCAGGTAGTCAGCCTTGTTGGGAATCGAATGAGAATAGTTTGGACGACTTGAAATCTCATGCTCTTATTTGTGATGTACCATAATACAGGAACAGTGACAGCTACTGGAGGGGCGCTTTTAATCGCCGCCTTCTTTGTTGAAACGATGAAAACTCTTGTTTGGATTGCCCGACAAGTTTTATGTCATTGAGTTGCTGTAAGAAATGCATGATTTACCTATCTAAAATCTGAACTTCCTTACATAGTATTTTAATTTTTCGTATCGAACTCCATGACGAAACTTCACGAGCTGCTACTTTATATAAACATATATTTTATTGTTCTTTCGTAAAAGTCACCGTGGTATCTTTGCTGTCAGCGAATTGGATTGTGCTTGGATATGGTTTCGAATCCCGCTGAGCTGATTGCCTGGTTGCGTATTTTTACGATTTTTTCCTCAATTGTAAGGCAGATGTTACGCAATCCTGTGACGAAGTCTTGGACTTATTTCGTAAATATCTCACAATCATCAATTCATCGATGCTAGATAAAAGCACACTGGATGTAACGTCGTTAAATAACCAATTAAAAATTTATTTCTTGTAAGTCAATATGAACGCTACCATGTGTATGAGTCTGTAGTTCGCTTATGACATTACTTAATGTTTATTTAGTCATTATTCTTCATAAATCTTCCTACAGTTGGAGGAAAATAATTAACATACTTTTGTATGTTTTGGGTGTTATTTTGAACCGTGAATCTGATTATTCACGATCACAAGCCTATTATCTAAAACTTGAACTATAAATGTTCGGTCTTAGGTGGAGCTTTACCAACATCTTTAACATATGGAAGTTAAACAGAATGTATGTCAGTGCTTCCGGAAAGTCGTTGGGACGTGCAGAATCTCATCTCGTTGCCCTAAGTTCATTTTCTATATTTTCGAGCCATTATTTTTTTATTTTTATATATATATTTATTTATTTATTTATTTATTTATTCTGGTATAGTTAAGGCCATCGGTCCTTCTCTTCCACACCACTAAAAATACAAATACAATAATAGAATAATATGGTGTGTACAAAGTACAGAAGTTTTGTCTTAGCAATTTGTGCTATGTGCTATGATTTTATTATAGGGTCTATACCTGTTTTCATGTGATATATTCATATCCACCTCTAATCCATGACTAAAAATGTAAATGCCACTGGATTTGTTTCGATAAATGTGTTTCTAATCAGCAGTAGCTTAATTAGTAACGGAAATTATGAAACATATTCATTCCGTTGATGTGAAACTTGAATGTGTAAAAATATGTGAATTTAGTTTCAAAATTCTTCCTCTTTTCCTTTCTCTGTCCCCTCTTTTGTTCACACACACATACATGACTTTCGCACCCTTGTCGTAGTCTTTGTTCGCAACCATTCATCATGCCAGTTTTTTAAACAAGCTACTTTTGTGAGAAGAATCTTACGAGATCGCCATACAAGGTCTGTCAAGTTCGTGAACAAAACGGCACAACAGGCTTAACGGCTTGAGGCCGCGTGATACCTTTCAAAGTAATTCCTTTCCAACAGTACGCATGAAACCAAGCGTTTCTTCAATTCATATCTGGAATTGCCTTTAAAGCTTGCCATCATGTTTGTTACTCAGGATGCTATGAACGTCGTCCTACGTTTTCCATGGCTTTTTTTTTTATAACACGCCGGAGAAAACGCAGGAAAGTTTCAGGGGTCTGCATGGATGAAAGAAGAAGATTTTTAATCACGATTATTTATTTTTTCTTCAAATGTTCTTGTTTTTAGTCGTTTTGGTATCATATTTGCTTGCCTTGATCAATATTTTTCTGACTTTTTTTCTACGTTCCAGTAATTATGTTAGACGCCTGTTGGCTCGGAAGATTTTTCGAAATATTTTTACCTTTCCGTGAATTCTTGTTGATGGACGGTCTTGCAAGTCAGCACAAGTGATACTTGTGTCCTCGGAAAACAGTTTTATCTGCCTGTAAATAGAGGTTTCTCACGCTTCATTCCATGGCTTTACAGCCCTTATAGGGCGTTGACCTCAGTTACAACTTCCTCCCATTCTATAGTCCGGATAAGCTTACTTATTACCCTTAGGGTGAAACCTAACCATTTTCCCCCTATTTCTACATATTATAGTGAATTATAGTAATTTTCCAGATGTTAGGTTGAACTTTCTTTTACCAGTTTCGTTTCGAATTTCGAGTATTGTCAGATACTAGATCCCTACAACTGGCAGTTATTTTCTAACTGTTATGTTGGGAGCAATAATTTTGGTTTGCAGTAGGAGGAATCTGATGAAATGGAAGTACCTAACTAAGCTTGTGAAATTTGAACGTAATTAATAATTAATTAGGTATACCGGTATTAATAAATAGCAATACATAATTCAGTTGTGTTGTGTTGTGATTCTAATTAAACACTATATTCAGGTAAATGCAATGAATTAAGATATAACTTATAAACCTAGGCCTACTTGGAATGAAACATGCCGTGGCTAATGGACAGAAATATATTTTTAGTGTTCAATTTTTTATTAAAATGTCCAAGAGAGAAAGTAGCATGTTAGCCACTTAGGAGTAGCCTATGCTTTTTAAGTGGGCTATACACTTCAAAGTGGTATTCTGTTTTTGGAATTCATACTAACCATTTCATGTGATCAAACAAAATACATTTTTAGGTTAGGTCTCGTGAATCGTAAACTGTTTAGTCAAAGCAATGAATTTCATGTTGTCAGACAAAATTTTAATATTGAATCATATTAATCTACACATTACCAACATAATGTGGGAGAGGTCCGGGAGGAAAATATAGGTTACCCTTACACAAGTTATTGAACTAACTAGAAAACACCCATCGACATAAAGATGAGATCTAGTAAATAAGCAAGACATTGTTATTGTTAATAGTATATTATTATTATTATTATTATTATTATTATTATTATTATTACAGTACATGGCATTGTGATTTTACCCTCTTTGGTGATATCTGGTATTAGTTGGCAATCCGGAAGAGACAGCCAAGTTAGCCTTTTAGGAGCTACTCTTACGCGATCCTCACTATACTAATTGATCTCGTGCCATCCATCCTCTGTCAGCGTCGGACACTCATGTAACTTATATCTTCTCCACGTCTTTTAACCATCTCTTCCTTGGTTTGCCTCTACTTCTTTGATAAGTAAATGATGTTAGTGCATTCACGCAATCTTATAATTTTTTCCAGGGTTTCAAACCGTGTTTTGTTAAATTCTTCGAATTTTATAACAATAAAAATAACGTATACGCCTCTTGACCAAGATGTACGAGGGTTGTTTGAAAAGTTCATAGTCTGACATAGAAGTTGAATTAGGATTATTCTGAAACAATCATTTCTCAATAATAATGTCCCTAAGATTCACACGCTTGGTCCACCGGAGTTGCAATGCTGCTATACCTTCCTTGTACATAGATTCCTCGAGGTCTGCAAAATAGCCTTCTGCTGCTGCGATAACCTCATCATTTGACGAAAATTTCTTCCCAGCCAAGCGAGTTTTGAGCTTTGAGAAATGAAAGAAGTCTGAGAGTGCGAAATCTGGTGAATAGTGAGGGATTGCGGCAACAATTCGAGCCGTAGTTCGTGCAGTTTAGGAACAGCGATTGCAGTCATATGAACAGGTACATTGTCGTGATGAAACAACACTTTCTTCTTGGCCATAACCGGTCTCTTCTCGCGAATCTTTCCTTTCAGTTCAGTCGACGATCATTGAATACCATATCGTGCATTTTTCTACAATTTCTTCATTTGTTGCTGTTTCTGGACGTCTCCTGGGGGAGGAGGGTGTCGTCTTCCACATTCTCTTGATCATGTTTAAATAGTGCTGGCCACACAGTCGAAAACACTGGAGCGGATTCCCCCAGTGTATCATCCATGTCTGCTTTAATTTCTGTTGGACTCTTTCCTTTTTTACGAAATATTTAATGACAGCACAAAGCACGATATTTTGTATTTCTGCCAATCTATTCTGCTCACTAACTTCAAAATTAAACTACACAAAATGTGGTAAACAGAAAATTATGATTTTTGGTGCTTTAACTAAAGTAAAATGGCCGCTAACAATGGGAGCTTTGTTGACACGTTTTCAATATCATCTTTGTGTCAGGTCACGAACTTTTCGAACGCACTTCATAGTATTGAATGTCCATGAACTTTTGTCTAATATGCGTACATTAGTTACATTAATATATTTTTAAGATGTTAGATATTAAGGAAATTCAATAAGAATACGATGTTATAGACGTGTCTTCCACATAATTTTATAACCGCAAATGTTCGGTTAGTTTAATATGACTAGCATTCAAACTTCATTAAACTGAAAATAGATATTGATGGCTAGATGGCTGCACAATATACATGTATTTGTGAGTTATTACTGGGAAATAATCGTCTTTCGTGTTCTAGTGACCACCATGCTATCCATTATACCCGAGGTTAGTGGGTTCTAAACCGGCGTAGAGCGAAGGATTTTAAAGGGCGATAAAATCGGCTTCCTCCGGGAGGGAAGTAAAGCCGTAGTTCCTTGTCATAGATTTACAATACCGTACATAAAAGAACGCTGTCCCTGACCAACAAATCAATCAAATGAGAATAAAGAGAGAAAAAAAGTTAAAGGTACGCGAACGCTCGTACTTGCGAGGGGATTTGTGGTGTAGGAAACAATTTGTGTGAGCTCCACGCCATTAGGCCATTTGTTTCATTCCGTTTCTCTTCGTTTCATTGAAGGAATCTAGAAAAATTGTGAAGGAAAAAAGCTGAAATTGGACTAACCTAATAGATATCACGTAAGGTGGGGAGAGATGTTGCTGAGTATCACCCGAAACATGGTTCGATAGCAGCAGGCCATTGTCGTTTAAGATGTTACCTGGTATGAAGCGAGAGGTGTCACTATCTTCACTAGTCAAAAGAACCAATCTCTTAGCTAACTAAGCAAGAGAAGGCCGAGTAAGCTTGTCCAAAAGTTTCCAAGGCGACACGAGAAAACAAAGCACCTATTTATGATTGCATTAATTTGGAAAATGCCGAAACTTATGACGGGGAATTTATGCAAGTCCATAGCCAGTTTCTTTTAGGGCTCATCCTGATATTTGTCTTATCGCCTAAGGAAAACAAGGAAAAACCAGTCAGGATGAATTGTCTTAATTTAGGGGAGTAGCCCATATATTATTGACTCTAGAACCTCAAGAGTGAGAAATAAAAAAAAGTTCCAGCCTCAAAGGAAGAGTTAGACGTTTCCTTGCTTGAGATACATTTTTAAAGTGGTTTGGAAATCTGAAAAGAATCGCAATATCTAAGGCGTTAGAGCTGAAGATAAATCTGGATAGACTATGGAATGTTTTTCTTATGAAAAACCGCAAACACCCTTTAAACAGAAGAAACAGACACATAGTTCCTCTCTTCTGCCCATACCATGGGATCAGTTAACAACAGTATTGAAGGATGGAGACAATTTCACCAACCTGCCAAATATAAGGACCAAAGGTATTTTACAACCTTTTGTTCTGATCACTTGCTTTACATCTAAAATACAATTCTGCGCTTTCTTGATCAAAAGATAAATATTTTTATTTGAAATTAGTAAATTCACTACACACGTAACATAACAGGTGAATGAATCATCACCAATGTAGCGTTGTCATAAGTTTTAAGCTGCATTAATGTGATCGGAAACCTCACTACACACCAAGATGTTCTGAAATATAACCAGTACAAGACTGACTGAGTTTTAAAAATGTTTGCAACAACAGGAAAACATTTTACATTTCTCAAATAATATAAACCGATATTATGTTATAAACATGTCATAAAATTTAAAAATTGTATTGCCTAGCTTCCACCTAAATTTACTACCCAACGTGCGCGTCTGGTGTTCCTTGACAGAGTGGTTATCTAAAAGAGCGATTCTAATGTAAGTTAAAACAGAAACCTTAGATGATACAAAGTAATTAAGAAACAGAAATTCGTTTTCGCATTCAGCGCATATGAAAGCTTAAAATTCACATTGTTTTGGGTTGAGACAAATTTTATGTTATATGGAGAAGAATGGAACGTGGTGAAGTGGACAGACAGAATAAGAAGTGAAGCTGTGTTGGAAAGAGTGGGTGAAGAAAGAATGATGCTGAAACTGATCAGGAAGAGGAAAAGGAATTGGTTGGGTCACTGGCTGAGAAGAAACTGCCTACTGAAGGATGCATTGGAAGGAATGGAGAACGGAAGAAGAATTCGGGACAGAAAAAGATATGAAGGGTTCAGAGCCATAGTGGGCCAAGCGCCATTTATTAAAAACGGAGAAAGCAAGGGTTAAAGCTAAGTGAAAACCACAGTTTAATAAAGATTGACATATCATTTAGTTTGAATGTGTATACTTTATATTGCTTGCTATATGTTTCCATTGAATTATGGTAATAACTTCATTTTAACCCTTATTTTCTATGGTTTTAGTAAATGGCGCTTGGCCCACTATGGTTCTGAACCCGTTATATCAGATGATAGATGGCATTAAGATATATCGATAATATGAGGAGATAAAGAGGAAGGCAGAAAATACGAAAGATTGGAGAAAACTGTGTTTGCAGTGAAAGATCTGCTTTGGGCAGAACACTGAATGAATGAATGAATGAATGAATGAATGAATGAATGAATGAATGAATGAATGTTGCATCACTTGGCATGAAGTTAAGAGATCCCCGTGTACGCATCATGAAGTCATACGGAAGATCCAGCATAAAGAATCAATCTCCCATTCTGTAATCTCTTAAGACAATAGAAATAGAGTAGTATTATAATGGTGGTGTGGTGGTGGTATTTAATTTAACGACGCTTTCATCTGCAGGGGTTATTTATTAATCGTCAAAATCAAACATGAGCGAGGAATAGCCGACATATTCTGCCTGCAGCTCTGTATCTGAGACAGTTTTTTCACATGTCGTAAGTCTATGACAGAGGACCCAGAGCGTCACTTCCCTCCAGGAGAAAACCATGCTCAAGATTTTATTACCTTTAAAATCCATCGCCGTAGCATAGTTAACTGGGAAGGTTTAGATCCAATAACAAGAATGGTAACCAGAATGACTTGGGCAGTGTAAGATGGGACCCACTGTATCAATATGCGTTCTTATCATCGTCCCTTTATAAATAAATAAATAATAATGTCAATAATGCAAACAAGAATATATATTATTCCGCAGTCTCAGTTTTCCCTCGTCACCCTCTGTTTCTTTTTCGCAATCAATTTTTTTTTATTGTCCGTTATGAATGTAAAATTTCTCTTTGCGTTCACTGTCGTCTTATCATCATCATCATCATCATCGTCGTCGTCACCGTCGTCTTATATCAAAGGATAGGTGATTTGTTATGATCCTTGAAACTGTTTACTCCACAGTGTATAGACATCCCGCTCGTCTGCTTTCCTCTAGTTGGTATCCCATAAGCATTCTGGATGATATGGAATAGGTGGGGCAGTGTCCCTGTTGTTAGGTATCGGTCTATTGTTTCTGATATATTAGAAGTATATAGAGTATTATAATTTTCAATGCACGAAAGTATGTCAACATTTCTCCAAAAGTTTAATTTATAATTTAATGTAAGGGAGCAAAATCATATATATGTATATAACTTTTTTAAAATTCAATTTTAGTAGATTGTATTCCCTCACCTCCTTATCGATCGTCCAGTTCAAAAGTGCGACAACTCAAAAATTGCCATTTTTTAGTTATTTATACTACTGAAAGCCCCTTTCGGAGCTCTTTCCGATTCAATATTGAGATAAGTCATATTTACAATCAAAAAGAAAAAAAAAATGAAATAAACTGCCTTAGAAGTAATTATAACTATGGACTTTACTAACTCATTATTAGTACATTTCGAAATCTATTAATAATGAACTGGAAGATTGTGATATACTCGTCCTTAATACTGACTCATTTCTAATTTTCGTGATTATGAACCAGAAATCTGTTCTTTTTTAGGTGATTTATTTGAAACTTTCAACTGAAGATATCTCAAAACTTGTTTTTTTTTAGTTATCGCACTTTTGAACAAGACGATCGTTATCTTAATACCAAGTAGGCCTATTCGCTCCTCAGACAGTAATTTGTCCCGAAAATGTCTTGTATATGTGTACGTATATCTTTATACTCTCTCAGAAATAGAGAATATTTGTGCTAAAATGTATACTTATTAGAGATAAACAAAACTAACTGCCGCTCTCGCTCGCTGTGTTCGTTGCATTTGTCTTTCGAGTCTCGTCTTGCCATTCTCGTGCGCTTTGAGTCTCGCTCATCATTCCCGAAATAGCATTTGGTCGGCGTGGAAAGATTTCGTAACTTTAAATAATATACATCATTGAAATAAATAGCATTATAAATGTTTAAATGAGACAGTATCTTAGTTATCAAAATGTTCTGGTTCTATTATATATTACCTATGGTTATATAAATAGAAAAAAAAAAACAATTTCAAATAAATTTGCATTTCTAAGAAACATAAAACATAGACTAACGTTAATATCGTTTTACTTGAGATTGCACACTTGATCTCTAACATATGAAAAGAAAATTCCTAGCCTTTTAATAAGGGCCTAGTAATTAAATAAAGACTAGGGAACGGATTATTATACACTGAAAGGTAGAGATGATGTTTGAAATAGACTACTTGATTGTTTATTCATATATAACAATTGCCAAAGTAGATAAAAGTTGTCGGGTATAAACAGCTGTGGCGATTCAAGGCTGCTTGACGTTCGGGACTTCGGAAGTGATCAATCTCGACGTCTCGAAACACAAGCAGTCTTTACGTCAACATTGTCGTGCGGGTTTTCGGCTTTGTGAGCGCTGTTAATCTTGCTTTCTCGATCGTTGTTCATCTCTAATACTTACGTATATAAATACCATCATAGTCTATCTCTTTAAATACTGTCAGCTTTAAAGACAACAACATTCAGGAATATTAATGGAAGTCTACTGCCTGTGCCATATGCGTTGTGTTGACCAAATTAGTAATATGTAAATTGAGTGACGTGTATGTCATAATGAACAAGTGGTCTGGGGTTGTAAACACTCGACTTAACAACAGAGAATAGTTACATCTATCGAGACATGCTGCCAACACTCTTTTCATTTCTCTGTTGTCAGCTCTCTCTTGCTCTCATGCAAGCTTTACATCCTGAAGTATTGATGGTTTCGTAACTGTTAAAATTCAGTATCTCCTCTGTCAGCAGATAAGTTAATATTGTTAATGGAAGTAAACAGTACACATAAGTGAAATGCAAGGTGAATACAGTGTAATGTAATACTTATGAACTATTCCATATATTATTATTGAGTTCTACGAGCAATTTGTAAATATCTACCGGATTCCACAGAATATCAATAAAAGATTACTTCGATTTTTATATACAGAGTGGAAGTGAAATAACCTTGCAGATTGAAAGGGACGATAGGGTACACTGAAATAAATAGAAAACCTATATTAAGTTTTGTTATTAAATCCACGGTTAATTAGAAAATTAAATTTGAAGTTTCAGCAGTCCGACAACAGAGATGTAAGAGGTCAACGAACTCTGTAACTCGGTGTGTCTCGCTAGGTGAACTGGCGAGTGCAACCAATTCGCATCGTGCAATTGCTTGAATTTAGAGATTTTTAAAATTAAATTTACACGAAAACCGTCTACAATATTGAAATACGCCAGGGTGATAAATTATTTAAATTTTATTTTTTTTTTATTTTATTTAAATTTAAATATACAGAAGAATATAATTACAAACAAACAAGAGAAATAGAAATAAAATAATAAAACAATATAAAAAAGGAGATGCAGTAGTATTAACAAAATAAAATTATTCTTTATTAATTTTCCTATCCACATGGACGAAAATCACGATCCTACTCACAATAGTTAAAAAATAAGAGGTTGTTAAACATTTGAGGGGGAAAAAAAAACTTTTTTTTCTGAAAAAAAAAATGTCAACTTTCCACCAATATTATATTATTTTTTGTTACATACATGAGCTGTTCGCTCTGAAAATCTGCAAGGCTATTTCACTTCCACCCTGTATTTACAGAGTTCATTATTGTCATAGCAAATCCAGAATGTATAGTGTTCACATTTACGACACTTCGGATCACACTGTCTCTGGAATTAGTCATTTTAATATTCTTCTATACTTGTTTTTTTCGGTTATTTAATGACGCTGTAAAAACTGAAGAACGAAGAGGATAGAATAAAATTTGAAGCAAATTTTCAAGAGAAAGCCGCTACATTAGAATCCACATCTGAGAACAGTAATGAGTTCTCGACTCATATAAAAAGTTGTAGGCTATACAGGCAACAGCACAAGAAACAATAACATACACAGAAGGTGTGAGAATTAAGAAACCTTGGATCACAAGGAAAATGTTGCAGAAGATGGAGGAGAGGAGAAAATGAAAAAATATCAACACAGAAGAAGGTACTACAGGAAACTAAATAACTAAGAAGAGAAACTGATAAAGCAAAAGAAGACTGGATGAAAAAGAAATGTGAAGAAATAGAGAATGTAGAGAGAAGAGGAAGATATGATTTTATGTATCGCGAAGTAAAATGTTTGAACTTCACAAATAAGAACAGGAAATGTATGTGGTTGATAGAGGACGACATCGGAAATGAAATAACAGACAAACAAGGAATACTGAACAGATGGATGAAATATGTAGAAGTGTTATATGAGACAAGGAATTGCCCAGATGACTTAGTTGTAGAAGAAGAAGAAGAAGAAGAAGAAGAAGAAGAAGAAGAAGAAGAAGAAGCCGTATCAGAAGACGAAAAAGGATTTTATATTTTAAGGGAAGAAGTTGAACTAGCGCTTAGGGAAATAAAGAATTGAAAAGCAACAAGAGTTGATGGAATCCCCATTGAATTAGTGAAATGCTTGGATAAAGACAAGAAGGAAATTCTATCATTATGCAACGAAATATATGAGAAAGGCGAATGGCCTGAAGATTTTACGGAGACAGTGTTACTTCCAATACCGAAGAAAAATAATACCAAGAAATGTAATGAGTTCAGGACTATCAGCCTAATATCGCACTCGGCAAAGATTCTCTTGCGAATACTGAATCGACGTTTATATTCTAAGATGGAAGAACAGTTGGAAGAAGAGCAGTTTGGCTTCAGGAAGGAAAAAGGTACGAGAGATGTAATTGGACTGCTACGGACAATCGACGAAAGATATCTAGAGAAGAATAAAGAAGTGTATGTAGTATTTGTGTATTTAGAAAAGGCTTTTGACAGAGTGGATTGGAATAAACTGATGGTAATCCTAAAGAAAATTGGTGTGGATTGGAAAAAGAGAAGACTGTTCAGCAGTCTTTATATGAAACAACGAGTCAAAGTCAGAATAGGAGAAGAAATGTCAGAAGGAAGTGAAATATGGAGAGGAGTACGTAAAGGATGCCCTTTATCACTTATCCTGGTCAACATATTGTGACAGCGACGTGAGATTCGAACTCACGACCAGCGTCCCGCAAGAGAGAAGATCGCGCGGAGCACTTTGGGAGAGGGAGAGGGAGTTTGCGCGCGCATCTTCTGCCTGTCTAGAGAGGCCGAGAAATCCATCGAAGTGGAAGACTCGCGAATTCCGAACTTTCGAGGCTACGTCGCTGTGGTTATAAATTACGGTCGCGAAGGAACGACAGCAGTTTTTCAGTTATTCAGTCAGTGAGTAAGCCAGAGCAAGCAAGCCAGTCAAGCAAACCGGAGTTCGACTCGATTGTGCGTCCGCATCTGCGTCAGCATCCGAAGGCCTGAGTTCGAGTGCAGTGGACCGCAGTTGGAGGGACCTGAGTTCGAGTACAGTGAACTGTCTCTGAAGGTCTGTGGTTCGAGATACTGTGAACTCGAGTGACTGAGATAGAAGAACTGTGAACTGAGAACTGATAGTTCTGATTTGTAAATAGTGCTTTGTAAATATTAGTTAAGATTAACAGTTCATTGTGTTCGTACTAGTCCAAGTAAATTGTCATTGTCGTCGGTGGAGTGCTATAACCAGGGAACGGATTTATATGGACTAAAAATATATGAAATATGTAAATATATATGTAGTTATTTTTACCAAAATATGGAATTAAATATGGATTTTTACCAAAATATGGAATTAAATATGGACTTAAAATTATAAAAAAATGACTATGTACGTTAAATATTGGTACATTTTAATCAAACTAAACAAAAAATATAATGGACGTACCTTATCTTCCAATGTAGTTTCAACAAAACACAATTTTTATTGTCTGTTACCATAACAATAGGTTACAAACATTTCTTTCAAGTGCTGAAAAGTGAATCTTCTTCTATTGTCTCTGAGGATAGATTTATACTGACTAAAAGAGCGTTCGACGTCACAAGAAGTAACTGGTACATAATTCAATTTCACAATGTCTGCTGGGGATAAGTCCAAGTTAATCTTCACTGTTGATTCACCACTCATCACAGCAACAACCTTTTGTAGTTCTTCATATCCAGGGTTTTTTGAAAGTACAGTGTCCACCTTAGCTCTTACTGCATCTGCAACTTTACCTCTACCACGATTCAGTTGTTCCACAGTACTATTTATAATTTCAAAACTTTCAGATAGTGAAAGGTGCCTATTTTGGAGACTTTTGAGCGTTTTTATGATGCATGAAAATGTATGCTGAATGTGAGCTAAGTCATTCTTCACACTTATGTCACAGGTAACTGTTTTCGCAGTATCAATTGAGACTGCATCTTCAGAGTCCAATGCAAGGAGAACATTGTTAATAGAGTCTATATGTTCGGCATAATATTCAACTGCTTCTAGCCATGTACCCCATCTAGTTAAAATTGGCTTTGGTGGCAATGGAATTTCAGGGTACATTTCTTTCAACACGTTAACTCTACTGGGAGCTTTGAGAAATACTTTTTTCACTGATGAAATCAACAAATCTACTTTAGGGAAATTGTCTCTGACCACTTCTGCCACACGATGAAATGCATGCGCCACACAAGTAAAATGAGTCAATTTAGGATATACAACAGATAATGCTTGTCCAGCTTTGACCATATAAGGGGCAGCATCGCTAATAAAGAATAACACATTATCGTACATAATACCCTTTGGCCACAGGATACCCATAGCTTCGTTGAACAGTTTAACTATAGTTTTGTTATTGCACTTTTCTAGAACATCACAATGTAAAAGAATTCGTTCAGAATATTGTTCACTTAACAAACCGATAACTACATTACCAACAAGTCTACCTTCTTTGTCGGGAGTCTCATCAATGGAAACCCAAATTGAACTATCTTTAATTTCATCTCTTATCTTCTGTATTGTCTCATCGTAGATGGATGGAGCATACGTCTTCCTAAGTGTTGACTCATCCGGGATTGTATGTTGAGTATATTTTTCAAGGAATTCCCTGAAGACCTTATTCTTTAGTTTGTAGAGAGGAATATCAGCAGAGATGAGAGAACGGCACAGGTCGATGTTAAACTCAGATCTTACATTCGATGTTGTTGGTTGTGTTAAAAACAATTGTCTCTGCTTGGAATTTAGTTGTTTGTTGGCCTGATGTTTACTAGTTGTAATGTGTTGTTGCACCAGGAACTTTTGTGTAGATGATACTGCACACTGACACAAATTACAAAATAATATTTTATTGTCAGTTGATAAACCATCTTCTTTAAATTCTGAAATGTAACTTGTTAGTTTTGATTTTAAATTGACTGAATGACGTACTTTTGGCATATTTACCGTCTTTATAGTATGATTTACAAAACTGAACCTATGTGTACTCTGACTGGCATTTAACTGTTGAGCTGCACAACTGAAGTCTGTTAAAAATTTTAAATTAAATTAATACAGTTTTGTAACTTACTTTCCCATTGTTGATAGGACTGCTAATTTTCAAATAACTCTGATGTTAAAGGGATTACTGAACATGTGTTTAAATCTCTATTGTTGAAATGTATTTTTAAAAGTTAATGGAATTTTGTTTTGTTTTATTGTTAAACCTAATATAATATGGACTGTTTTATATGAAATATGGAAAATATATGGAAATTAACGAAAATATGTACTAAACTCTAAAATATGGAAAAATATGGAAAATAAAAGTAGGATTTTTCAACCCTACACATTGTGAAACATAAAGATAATGCAAAATATAAATTATATTAGCTTTATAAGTAAATATGTATTTACATATAAATCCTTTCCCTGGCTATAACGAATACTGTGTTGAGTGAAAATCCAATTGTTGACGAGAGCGTTTAAGGCGAATTGTAGATAGGAATTATTGTTGGAAGAATAAAATCCTATTGTGAGTTAAATAAATTTACATTGGTGTCAGAATCGGGACATTATCGACAATGGAGAACCTACAGCAAATCCTGCAAGCCATCGCGGAAATGAAAGCTGAAATGAAAAAGGACATAAGTGACGTAAAAGCAGAAATGAAAGACGACATGAACAGGCACATCAGTGAGGTTAAGAACGATATAAGTGAAGTGAAAACGGAGATGAAAAGTGACATAAGTGAAGTGAAAGGCGACATAAGCGGAGTGAAAGGCGACATAAGCGGAGTGAAAGATGACGTCACTACGCAAATTGAAAACGTTTCGGCCCACGTAGATGGAATTGTCGCCATCGTGAAAGACGAACTCAAAGCCGATCTTGACAACCTAAACAAGAATTTTACAACATAAACGAGACAGTAGCCGAATTGAGACAGGAGGTAGACCATTTCGACGGCAAAATCCGCGATCTCGAGCGTCGTCAAGAGCAGACGAGCGAGTTGCTGGACAAGACGAGTGAGGTGATGGACAAACACGCCGAGGAAAAGAAGCACATACTCACGTTGATGGACCGACATGCTGAAGAAAACAAGCACATCCTCGCGTTGGTGGATCGCCAGGCTAGAGAACAGAAACAGATAGTTGCCGAGGAGGTTCGACGTGCCATGCAAGAAGCGGCCACAGAGGTGAGGACTCCATATAGTGGCCCTGCGGAATCATCGCCTTCAGCCAGACATCACAACGTCAAGACGCCGAAGTTCGACGGTACGACGTCTTGAGCGATATTCCGTCGCCAGTTCGAGGCCATCGCAGAGCACAATGGGTGGACGCCAGCAGAGAAAACCACTCAGCTGCTGGCCGCGCTTCAGGGACAGGCGTCGGAGATTCTTCACAGCGTTCCAGAAGATGGGTCAGCCGCTGAGATAATGGCGGCCCTGGAAGGACGTTATGGTGACCATCAACTTGCGGCAGCATTTAGGACCCAACTAAAAACGAGGGTCCAACAGTCAGGCGAGTCCCTACAAGAATTTGCGATGGCGGTGGAACAACTGGCCCATAAGGCCCTCAGGGGCCTACCTAATGATTTCATCGCTGGAGAGGCGGCCTACACCTTCCACAGCGGAGTTCGAGACCCGGAAATCAGACAACAGCTACTCCTGGCAGAGCATCGTACCATCAACGCAGCTCTGGCGGCGGCCCTCAGGATGGAGGCAGAAAAGTTGACGGCTAATGTCTCGACATCGCACCGGATTAGGAGCGTCGCGGCGGCCGACGTCGAGGCGCGTCAACCGAAATCACCCGAGCGACGAAGAGTGCCCACCTGCTGGTCCTGCGGCGAACCTGGACACCTGAGGAGGGACTGTGACCGATCTGGTCACAAACAGGAAAACTAAAAGGGGCCGATGCGATGAGGGGCACGTCGGCGCCGTCATTACCATCCCCTCGGCTGATCTTGAAGACGGTTAACAGAAGATGCGACGATGGGCTGATTGCTGACGGATGGATAAGAGGCCGCCCATGCAGAGTACTGGTAGACACCGGGGCGTCGCTCACTATCGCCAGACCGGAAGTCGTGCGTGGCCTACCTGGGAGGACGCCGCTGCGCCGGTATGAGCTACGTACTGCCTCAGGTGAGAGCCTGCCCATCCAGAAGGAGGTTTTCCTGGATTTGACTTTGGGAAAGAGGAGACTGGAGATGTGGGTGTTCGTCGCCAACATCACTGAAGACGTCATCCTGGGACTCGACGCCATGCGGATTTTCGATGCAACGGTGGACGTCCGGCGCCGGATCCTCCGTTTTGGTCAGGATGAAGTGTTCCTGAGGGACGTCGAAGACCAACCCATGGCCAGCAGACTCACCTTGGAAAATCAAGTGACAATCCCAGCAGGCTGCGAGATGGTGGTGACGGCAAGACTGGACGGAAAACCTAAGAGAAACCTGCTCCTCGATTCGCAAACAACTCCGATAGATGGGGTTTATGTGGCCAGATCCCTACTCCCGAAGCAGAAGGTGGTATCGGTGAGGGTCCTGAATGTCACCAATCGGGACAAGGAGGTGTCTAGTGGAACTGTACTAGGTAGCGTCGAGCCGGTGGTGTCTGTGACGTCTCTGGCAGATAATGAGGAGTGTCACCGACCACGTCCAGATCTAGACCCATCACTGAAAGAGCTGGCTCAAGAATTGGCGGAGAATTTAAGCAAAGGAGAAAGAAGACAAGTCCACGATTTGCTGACAGAATTTCAAGACGTGTTCAGTCTGTCTGAAAATGACTACGGGAGAACGGAGAAAGTTCAGCACCGCATTGACACCGGAAATGCTCGCCCAATCAGACAACCTCCTCGACGCGTCCCTCTAGCTAAACAGAGGGAGATTGACAGCCAACTGGAGGGCATGAAAGCAAGAGGGGTCATCGAGGAATCCGACAGCCCTTGGTAATCACCTGTGGTGCTGGTGAAGAAGAAGAAGAATGAGAACCTGCGTTTCTGCGTGGACTACAGAAGACTGAATGACGTCACCAGGAAAGACTGCTTTCCCCTCCCACGAATTGACGACACCTTGGACACCCTGGCCGGAGCAGAGTCGTTCTCGACGTTGGATCTCAAGTCAGGATACTGGCAGGTGGCGCTACATCCTGAGGACAAGGAGAAAACAGCATTCTCTACAGGCCAGGGACTATGGCAGTTCACCGTTATGCCGTTCGGCCTCTGCAACGCCCCGGCTACATTCCAGAGACTAATGGAGGCCGTAATGAGAGGCCTGACATACGACACCTGTTTGCTGTATCTTGATGACGTCATCGTGGTGGGCAAGACTTTCGGCGAACAGCTGTTGAACCTGAGGAAAGTGTTCCAGAGACTACGACAAGCCAGACTGAAGTTGAACCCGAAGAAATGTCATCTATTCCAGAAGAAGGTCAACTACTTGGGACACGTAGTAGGGACCAACGGAGTGGCCACGGACCCGGAGAAGCTACAAGCCGTCAGAGGATCGCCGAGACCGAGGGACAAGCAGGAGCTGCGCCGCTTTCTCGGCCTCTGCATTTATTACAGAAGGTTCGTAGCTGGGTACGCCAACATCGCTAAGCCTCTAACCCGGCTGACCGAGGAGAAACGACAATTCCAATGGACGGACGAGGCGGAGTCATCCTTCCAGTCACTGAAAGAGGCGCTCTGCACTGCTCCTGTACTGGGATATCCCATCCCTGGAAGGAAGTTCACGCTCGACACGGACGCTAGCAACGTAGGCATCGGTGGAGTACTCTCTCAGGAACAGGACGGGCAAGATAGGGTGATTGCCTACTTCAGCCGAACACTATCCAAGGCTGAGAGAAACTACTGTGTGACGCGTAGAGAACTTCTTGCCATTGTGGAAGCCCTGAAGCACTTCCACAAATATTTGTATGGCCAGGAATTCCATCTGAGGACAGACCATTCTGCACTCACCTGGCTATTGGGCTTCAAGAATCTGGAGGGGCAGACCGCCCGTTGGGTTCAACGACTGCAGGAGTACAACTTCACCTCCGAACACCGCCAAGGAAAGAAACATTCCAACGCAGATGCCTTATCAAGACGTCCATGCCCGGATGGCTTCAAACACTGCCTGAAAGTAGAAGAGCGGGATGGCGCCCACGCAGTCCGAGCAATTGCCGCCCAGCCGAGCCCAGGATGGGATAACGCCGCCATAAGGAGGGAGCAGCTGGAGGACCCAAACATTGGACAGCTACTACGTGATGTGGAGTCCGGCCAGAGACCAGTATGGGCCGATATCGCCAACCGTAGCACCACTTACAAGAGCTACTGGGCCCAGTGGGAATCCTTCACTGTCAAGGACGGTATCCTGAAGAGGATTTGGGAGTCGGCCGATGGAAGGACCCGCATAGAACAACTTGTCCTGCCCAGGAGCAAGATGA
The DNA here is from genome assembly GCF_040183065.1 of Periplaneta americana. Lineage (NCBI taxonomy): Eukaryota > Metazoa > Arthropoda > Insecta > Blattodea > Blattidae > Periplaneta > Periplaneta americana. The sequence goes on along the minus strand of NC_091120.1, from coordinate 95,038,696 downwards.
AGGAAGTGCTGGAGGAGACTCATGCTGGAGTGACTGGAGGCCACCTGGGAGCCAACAAGACGCTGGACAAGTTAAGGCAGAGGTTCTATTGGTTGCATCAGAGAGCCGACACGGAACAATGGCGCCGAAGATGCGACACCTGTGCAGCCAGTCGCGGACCAAGGACACGCAGCAGGGGAGCCATGCAACAGTACAACGTGGGAGCTACCTTGGAGAGGATCGCCATCGACGTTGCTGGACCGTTCCCGGTCACGGATCGCGGGAACCGCTACCTGCTAGTCGCCATGGATTACTTCACAAAATGGCCAGAGGTGTACGCGATTCCCAACCAAGAGGCTTCGACGGTGGCCGACGCGCTGATTGACAACTTCATCTGCCGATTCGGGGTGCCCCGGGAATTGCATAACAATCAGGGGCGCAACTTCGAATCCAACTTGATGGGAGAATTGCTCGAGCGTCTGGGGGTGCATAAAACCAGGACCACTCCCCTCCACCCACAGTCCGACGGCATGGTGGAACGATACATCAAAACCGTGGAGGAGCACCTGCGGAAGGTGGTGTCCAACCATCAGCGAGACTGGGATGCCAGAGTTCCACTGTTCCTCTTGGCCTACAGAGCTTGGGTCCACGATACAACAGGGATGACACCGGCAAACATGGTCTTCGGGAGAGAGCTGCGCCTGCCCTGTGATCTGCTGTTTGGCACGCCACCCAGCGCCGACCAGCCAGCGACTGACTATGTGGCAGAACTCACCGAGAAGTTTAATGGAGTTCACCACCTGGCCAGAGAGCACCTCAAGATGGCCAACGACAGGATGAAGGTGCGCTACGACAGATTAGCCAACTCTGCAGGATTCCAGGAGGGCGACCTGGTATGGCTGTATCGACCTACCAGGACCAAAGGGAAATCACCAAAGCTGCAGCGTGCCTGGGATGGACCATACCGCGTGGTGACCCGGATCAACGACGTGGTGTACCGCATCCAGCGACAACCTCGAGGGAAGATGATGGTGGTGCATCTGGACCGATTAGCAGCCTACCAAGGGACTGCCCGGGACGAGCAGCCCTAAGGAGGGAGCAATGTGACAGCGACGTGAGATTCGAACTCACGACCAGCGTCCCGCAAGAGAAGATCGCGCGGAGCACTTTGGGACGGCGCGCGGCGAGAGTGTGGAGAGGGAGTTTGCGCGCGCATCTTCTGCTTGCCTAGAGAGGCCGAGAAATCCATCGAAGTGGAAGACTCGCGAATTCGAACTTTCGAGGCTACGTCGCCGTGGTTATAAATACGGTCGCGAAGGAACGACAGCAGTTTTTCAGTTATTCAGTCAGTGAGTAAGCCAGAGCAAGCAAGCCAGTCAAGCAAACCGGAGTTCGACTCGAGTGTGCGTCCGCATCTGCGTCAGCATCCGAAGGCCTGAGTTCGAGTGCAGTGGACCGCAGTTGGAGGGACCTGAGTTCGAGTGCATTGGACCGCAGTTGGAGGGACCTGAGTTCGAGTACAGTGAACTGTCTCTGAAGGTCTGTGGTTCGAGATACTGTGAACTCGAGTGACTGAGATAGAAGAACTGTGAACTGAGAACTGATAGTTCTGATTTGTAAATAGTGCTTTGTAAATATTAGTTAAGATTAACAGTTCATTGTGTTCGTACTAGTCCAAGTAAATTGTCATTGTCGTCGGTGGAGTGCTATAACGAATACTGTGTTGAGTGAAAATCCAGTTGTTGACGAGAGCGTTTAAGGCGAATTGTAGAAAGGAATTATTGTTGGAAGAATAAAATCCTATTGTTGAGTTGAAATAAAATTCACAATATACTTGGAGGATTTAGTAAAGAACTGTTTTCAGAATATGGGAGGAGTGGTAGTAGGAGGAAGAAGAATAAAATCCATAATATTTGCAGATGATATGGCTTTGTTAGCAGAATAGGTGATGATACTAAAGGATATGCAACTGGAGCTAAATGACATCTGTGAGCAGTATGGAATGAAGATAAATGCCAACAAGACGAAGAGCATGGTCATAGGAAGAAAAATACAGAAGATAAACTTGGGAATTCTAAATGAGGCAGTAGATCAAGTGGACAGCTTCAAATACTTTCCTATAAGCAGTAACATGAGCTGCTGCCAGGAAGTCAAAAGGAGAATAGCAATGGCAAAGGAAGCTTTTAATAGAAAATAGTAAAGTACTTTGTATGGAGTGTAGCATTGTATGGGGCAGAAACATGGACATTACGACGAAGTGAAGAGAAGCGAATAGAAGCATTTAAAATGTGGATATGGAGAAGAATGGAACATGTGAATTGGACAAACAGAATAAGAAATGAAGCTGTGTTGGAAAGAGTGGATGAAGAAAGAATGATGCTGAAACTGATCAGGAAGAGAAAAGGGAATTGGTTGAGTCACTGGCTGAGAAGAAACTGCCTACTGAATGATGCACTGGAAGTAATAGTGAACGGAAGAAGAGTTCGGGGCAGAAGAATATAGCAGATAATAGACGACATTGAGATATATGGATAAAATGAGGAGACAAAGAGGAAGGCAGAAAATAGGAAAGATTGGAGAATGCTGAGTTTGCAGTGAAAGACCTGTCCTTGGGCAGAACACTAAATAATGAATGAATGAAATGATGCTATATTAACTACTAGGTTATTTATTGTCAATGGAATTTGCGATAGCGAGATGAGACCGAGGATTTGCCAGACATTACGACATTCGCCTTAAAGTTGGAGGAAACCTCGGAATAAACCCAAACAGGTAATCGGCGCAAGTGGCAGAGACCTGCATAACGGCCCAGCCCATGAGCTGCTTCCGTACTGCACCACACTGGGCTTCCCAGTCTCGCATGTAACAAGGTCATGACGTCACCGCACTGCCTGGCCGGGCTGCTTGCGTAGTGGTTTTGTGCGGTGGGCTGGTATCAAGGCATCGAGCCCAAGTCTCTTCTATCAGTTACTTATTTATTGAGTTTATGCGTGTGCGGTTCGATAAACGATCAGCTACTGTTTCAAGCGTTTTTGTTTTAGTTTTTTATTTATTTTTTTGAAGACGAGCCCAAATAATTGTGCATCGCAAAGAAAATATAGTCTCTGTGACGAATGCTTTCCGGACTGAGATTCCGTGGTCTACTTGTAGAATGGTAGACCACTTCATCTCAGCACGGAAAACCTTTATCACAGACACCGGCGTTGAAGCATATATTCTAAAATACAGTCTCTCTAGAGTAAAAGCAGTGAAGGATAAAATCGCTGCTAGAGAGTTTAAAACAACAGAGTTGGATGGAAATTTAAAAAGTACCATTGAAACAGTTTCTAAATCTGTGTTCGATAGCAGTGAAAAAAATTTAATTTTGTATGTTATCCGGTATGCGGGGAACTGTATGCTCATACCACACGCCAAGCGAAAGCACAACCAATGCGCGCAAGCGGAAAAGCAGTAGAATGCAACAAATTGGTGGGTTGATGTCAGTGCAATGCCGAGCAGTTCGGTGAGCTACCGTGGGCTTCGAAGCCCAGTGTGACGCGCTAGGAAGCGTCCGCGACGTCCGCGTCAAGCAGTGTTGGTCTTGGGTGGGCTAGGCTGCTTACGTGCGCGGACTAGCAGTGTTGAGCTGTGGGCTACCGTGCATTGCTCTGCCAAGTGAGAATCGAACTCTCTCCCAAATGCAGCGCTGGATTTGCAGGCGAACCCGTTACCGTCTGAGATACGCCGTTGGTTCTATACTTGTTTTGCTGACCGTAGTATGTACAGCTGTCAAAAAAAAAAAAAAAAAAAAAGTGGCCGCACTCGTGAACAGCGAATATTTTCAAAGTCCACTTCGGGTCGCGGCGATGTTACACGATGCATGTGCTTGTACAAGCAGTTCCGGAACTATGAAAGTGTTCCATATCTGCGCCTCGTAGACCAGCGGTAGAGTGCTTGTTTAATGATTGAAAGGTTGTGGGTTCGGGTCTTCTTCAAGTTTTCATTTTATTTTTTAATCGTTCTTTAGCGATGTAAATGATACTCAAATTATCATTTATATTCAGTTATCGTTCCTTATGAATATCACGTTATTTATATTTGTTATCGTTCTTTAGAGATATGAATAAAATTCAAGTCATCATTTGTATTCTGTTATCGTTTTATAGCGATATGAATAATAATTATTATTATTGTATCTGCAATGGGGGTTAGCCCTATTTTACATATGTATGTTAGGGCTATAGTTTTATACACAAAAAAGATAAGCATAAAGAGAAATGGAAAAGAAAATTAAATTAGCTTACGCGATGTAAACAAAACATAAACAATCCGTAAATTAGGCATTGCGATTGCAAAACAAATATCAGGTATCAATTTTAAACATACAAAAACATTAACAACACACATACGTAATACTTCTATAACACAAATATGCAGCTTTCCGTACCATACATCATAAATTAATACACAATAGTCACACAAACACAATCAAACTATAATTACGACATTGCGACGACATCAAGCATCCCATAACTGACTCACATACATAACAAATCAAGCATCCGTTGCAACACATACACTTCAACATAGTAACCACACTTTTAAAAGTTACAAATTTGGCTCCAAGAAGAATAAATAGGACACTGTTACTAATTACTATTCTTCTACAATTTCTTAAATACATCTGTAATAAATCTGTGAAATTCCGATATGAATAATATTCACGTTTTTTATATTGTTATCGTTCTTTAGCGATATAAATAATATTCAAGTTATCATTTATATTCTGTTTTCCTTTATTAGCATTATAAAATAATATTCAAGTTATTTATATGGTTATTGTTCTTTCGCAATATAAATCATCTGTATTTTATGTAAGTAATTATTATAACACAAATAACCATTTTTCTTTGTAAAATAGGTTATTTTATTTAGATAATTAAATACGTATTATATAATATCTTATATTAATTAAACAAACCGATATTTATCATTTATATTCTGTTATCGTTCTTTAGTGATACTGTATAAATAATATTCAAGTTATTTATATTGTAATCGTTCTTTAGCGATATAAATAACATAAATTTAATATTAGGTTTGGAAAAATCCAGTTGCATAATACTGGTATTAGTTTTTGTTTTTGTATTATTACATTATACTATCTTGAACCACAATAAAATGAAAAGGAGTAACGAGGAATTGAACCTGAGACGTTGACATCTAAATTCCGACGTTCGTCCGCTGAGCTACGAGGGTAAAAGTGTGGAAACATTTTCGGAAAAATTGGCCCAATCACACTCTAAGATTTTCTGATGATTCGTAGAAGCTAGTCCAGGATGCGGGGGGCAAAGGCTAATTGAGATTTCCCGGTCTCTGATCGGGTCAAACATCCTGATAGAATTAATATTTAACCCTTGCCGTGACTTTCGGTGAAGTCCGGAGGGCCCAATTAGTCAAATCGACTCTCATCATCTCCACGCTTGGGCCCCCTGGAATTTAATAATATGCGAAAGAGATAGAGGTGTGCGGAAAGCAACGGGATGTTACCTCATTTAGACCTATCCTTACCAAGAAAAACTGCAAACATGAACAAAGGAAGCTTTTAATAGAAGAAGAAGGATCTTCTGCGGACCTCTGGAAAAAGAACTAAGGAAGAGACTGGTGAAGTGCTTTGTGTGGAGTGTGGCATTGTATGGGGAAGGAACATGGACATTACGACGAAATGAAGAGAAACGAAATGAAGCATTTGAAATGTGGATGTGGAGAAGAACGGTGCGTGTGAAGTGGAGAGACAGAATAAGAAATAAAATTGTGTTTGAAAAAGTGAGTGAAGAAAGAATGATGCTGAAACTGATCAGAAACATAAAAAGGAATTGGTTGAGTCTCTGGTTGAAAAGAATAATAGACGACATTAGGATATGTGGATCATATGCGGAGACTAAGAGGAAGGCAGAAAATAGGAAAGATTGGAGATTACTGGGTTTGCAATGAAAGACCTGCCCATGGACAGAACACTTATGTATGTATGTTCAGAATGCCTGGAATATCGTGTCTAAGAACAGTCGCTATTTGCAAAGACTAGTCAATTCCATGCCCACTCGACTGCAGGATGATCGAGATAAGAGAAAGATAGACTAAATATTGAATTGTGGCTTTTTGTTTTGTTTTTTGAACGCTTAATTGTTTGAATGTTTTAAGGCCGACGCCAGTAAATTTGTTTTGTTTATGCCACGAAAGATATTTTTATTGAGAATAAAATCTTTTTTCTTTCCATTTGCAGCCACAATATCATAATGATAAAGTCATGGCATAATATATTAATGAACCTGTTGTTAATTACTAACATAATCGTAAAAGAGAAAGGAGCCATTATGTATAGTTTGTCTCTCTCAAAAACAGAACAAAAAGAATATAAAAAACGTGGTTGTAGTCGAACGCAGGACCTCATGAATAAGAGGCCTGAACGCTACCATTACGCTATCGAACAACACACAAGATACTTCAATTATAACTGTAGATATAAGACAACGTGTTCCAACAACATGTAACATCGCCTGTCTCCGAATTATAGCGAAGATACCCGAAGGGAACTTTGTTTCAGGAGAGCGGTCACTTTTTCTTTTGACAGCTGTACATTGAGGGACGTGAATGTTTGTTGTCTGTGTGATGCCGTGTTTCTTAAGGTCGACATTGAACCAATCCACCGTCAGGAGAGTCACCAAGTAATTTGTCCCTAATAAGTTAGATCGATTAAAAAATCCAGATATGGGCATATTCCAAAGTTGGCTATTTCATGTTGAAAACATACTTTATTTGTTGACTTCAGAGAAGGATTAAAATGCCATAATAAAACTTCTGCGATGCATAGGCTAGTTAATAATGGTGTACAATAAACTGTTTATTTCGAAATCGCGTAATTCAAAGAAACATATTGTATAATTCGAAATTTAAAATCCAGTTTTTAATATAAATTTTAATTAGCTTAATTTAACATGCGGTTGTCTTTCAATGAAAAATGAAGTTTCCAAACTTAAAGGGATAACCTTTTGTATCGAAACATTATAAAGTCTGCCCAACGAAAGAATTAAGAAAATGTAAACAAATGCACTTTGTCTTTGAGATCTCTGAATTGGCAGTGACTCATTTGTTTCTTGCCATGTGAACAGATCTGTTGGTATTCTATGGTTTAAATCACTTTATTCTTTCGCTGGACAGAGTGTAGGTTACTGTGTTGTTGCACTTATACTCTTTTGCGTATTCTTATAGGTTTTTAAATCTTATCTTTACTATTTCTGAAAAGCTACAATATGCCAGTTTTGCAATCTAACTTCAAAGCGACAGTTTCATTCTTCGCAGAAGCGCTGCCGAATTCGTCATAAGGCCTGTAAGATAGTTTCAAAAAATCCCTTAGATAGTCATTTCATCAGTACAATTTTTGTTATATTAAGAACACGAATGAAATATGTAGCTTTCTTTAAAAATCTTCACCTGAAGTTTTGTGTATTTTAGGGTTTCCTAGGTCAAAACATGTAGCCGCTACCACCTACTCTTTTTCTTATCACTTCCGATTTATCTCAATTTTCTAACTGTACACCTGTCGGGCAGCGTTAGTGAGTGAGTACAAGAGAAACATAAATACTCGCTGTTGTATAAATCATTAATCCATTATACATAGGCGAGTCACTAATGGAAGTAGCAACCTACACTTTTAATGAGGCGCCTGAAGTTATCATCGCTAGGTGCAGTGTTATCCAGGTGCCAAAGTTATCGATGTGCGTAGAAGCGACACAATCGAAACAAAGAAGCAGCAGTTGCAAGCTGGCGGTATTTCTACACGAGAGTGATATTGTCGAGCATCGCTCCGTTGTGCGATTTTTCTGGGAAAAACGTCTGGCAGCAAAGGATATTCATAAATAGATGCTGCCCGTGTATGGTGACCATTGCCTTTCACGTCAAGCTGTCTACACGTTCGGTTCAGAAGTTCTTTGAAGTGTGGACAATTACCGTACACCGAGTCGGTCGTCCAGTGGAGATTGTCACAGAGACAAATGTGGTAACAAGTTGAACTGATCCAAGCAGATAGGATAAAGAGGACGATATACTAGTCCGAATGAGTCTTGTGTGCAGCATTACCATCCCAAGACAAAGCGTGCATCAATGCTCGAACAAAGTTGCCACTGGTAGATTCATGCAGGAGCACTGCCATCTAGCGGTAATAGCTTCAGTGCCTTATTCAGAAATATCGCTACTTCAATTTGCAACGTAAGGGGGCTTATACAATAAGAATTGTGAAAAAAAGATGAAAAATTCTTTATTGTTTCAATCGATAGGGTATACTTTTCTGTATATTTTTTTAGTAGGTTATATTACGACGCTTTATCAACATCTTAGGTTATTTAGCGCCTGAATGAGATGAAGGTGATAATGCCGGTGAAATGAGTCCGGGGTCCAACACCGAAAGTTACCCAGCATTTGCCCATATTGGGTTGAGGGAAAGCCCCGGAAAAAACCTCAACCAGGTAACTTGCCCCGACCGGGAATCGAACCCGGACCACCTGGTTTCGCGGCCAGACGCACTAACCGTTTCTCCACAGGTGTGGACTTTTCTGTATATATTTCCAAATTTTCCAGATATATGTTGACAGAGAGGGTGTAACATATGCAGCAGGTGCTTTTAGTGTAGGATATAAGTACAAGCATGTCTCAACTTTAGACTCATTTTCCCGATAATTACATTTTTCAATACAAAAAACCTGATATCTCAAGAACCGTTTGTCTGATTTCATTCAAATTTTGTACACTTATCCTTTGTAATAATCTCTAGAGGTAGGACCACAGTGGTTAAATTTGAATGAGAAATGAGCAGTTTTCTAGTAAATAAGAAACAATTTTTTAATGCAAATTTAAAAATCTATAAATTTAGTATGAAGTCAGCTGTGGTACTCATTGAGGACCAATCTTTAGATTATGGTGTCAGATTTAAGGGGAAAATAATAAATGACTATTATTTTCTCAGTTTATGTTAAATCATGTTCTTTTTTAAGTTAACATTTTTTTTTTCTTGAAAAATTAAAACTTTCAAACATATTCATGGTTACTATATGTATTATACACCAGATTGAAGCTAAAATCATGTGGAATAAGTGTGCAGAATTTTAAGAAAACACATGAAGTTGTAGTCAAGTTATTTCATATTTTGTAAAAGTTGCAACCGCTACTGTATGAAACCCCTTAGTGACTCCCCTCGCACGTATTATTTTATGGAACAGAAGCACGTCTTAGTGTAAGAAAAATCTAGATAATATGAATATATGAATAGCCTATATTAAAATTCATGGTCAGAAAAATCTTGAAGATAAAATGAGAAATAAAAATATCAAACCACTATGTAAAATACAGCATGTTAACAAGCAAACCAGGAAGGTAAAAGAAGGATGGACATAACATGGCGATCTACAGATTAACTGTCGAATATTCCGAATTTCCAGACATGGTCTCAAAGTAGGTGGAACCAAAATTGGGAAGTAGGTACCCAAGGAAGAAGATACCGGCATTTCTGTTTAAAATAAGACGAAGAAGCAAGACAAAGGGCGTATAATATTATGGTATATCGTCTAATATTAAGGTCACATTTTCATGATCCTACATTCAGCTACTTCGTTGTGATTAATTTTATTGGAAATGTTAACGAGATAATTGAAAATAATTTCGATAGCCTTCGGCTAACTGTATTTATATTTAAAATTTAAAAAACGAAGTTATCAGTTTTAGATACGCGTCTCTTGCTGTACTAAGAGTCATGAAGTCATCTCGAAGAAGTAGAGATAAATCAGATTTAATAACGTCATCAATTTCTTGTGATATAACTATAACAATTTTGTAGTCCATTTTAATCAGATTTGTGATTAATTATATAAGATTATTCAAAAGTAAGTTCCCATTTTTAAATCGTAATAAGTTTGTCTTATTTTTAGATTCCACAAAAATAAAAACACCAATTTCTTCGTAAAGAAATGGGATTTTATTAAAACACGAAAAAATTAAATGTGACCACCACCATGTTTTCAATAAGAAATAGTCTTTCTTCAATGCTATAAACGGCATTAGTAAGCACATTCCTAGGGGTATTTTCAATGACATCCGTTATTGACTGTTTCAGTTCCTCACGTGTAGTAGCTCTACTAAAAATACCTTTTTTTTTTTTAGATAACCCCATAACCAGTAGTCAGTTGGATTTATGTCTGGTGATCTAAAAGGCTAACTGTTCGGCAAATGCCTACACGATCACCAGATGTGTTGCGCAATAGTGTTTTTACATTATTGTGTATGTGAGGCGGAGCACCGTCATGTATTTTATTCTTTTTTTTTATTTTAGTAGGTTATTTTACGACACTTTATCAACATCTTAGGTTATTTAGCGTCTGAATGAGATGAAGGTGATAATGCCGGTCAAATGAGTCCGGGGTCCAGCACCGAAAGTTACCCAGCATTTGCTCATATTGGGTTGAGGGAAAACCCCGGAAAAAACCTCAACCAGGTAACTTGCCCCGACCGAGAATCGAACCCGGGCCAACTAGTTTCGCGGCCAGACGCGCTAGTCGTTTCTCCACAGGTGTGGACCCGTCATGTATGAAAACAAAGTTTTCGACTTCATGATTCTGTAATGCTGGTATTGCAAAGTCTTGCAACATTTGAAAATATCACTTCCCGGTTACTCTCACTGTTTTTGTTTGTCCATTTTCAATTTCTTTGTAGAAATACGGTCCTATTATGAAATGTGACGTAAAACCACATGAGACAGTAACCTTGATATCATGTAAAGGTAAAACTATTGTAAAAATTATTAAAATTACTCTCCTACTGCCTACTGTTTCTACTGCTCTTCCACCTTTAGAGTTATATTCCTAAAATCAGAGTAATGTAAATCGACGATATGTGGTTGTATGGCTGTTACATCGAGTAAACCTGTTTCATTGAGGTAATAATAATAATAATAATAATAATAATAATAATAATAATAATAATTGAAAGCGACTATTACGATGTAGCAGTATTTTCGCATAAGAATGTCAAGTTTGGTCATTTTTAATATTTTGAAGAACTTTTAGATCATTTTGAATGCATTTACTTCATTCTTTACATATAAGTCTGTTAAATCTTTTTCTAAGCAAACAGATGAGTAGTAGGCCTTACTAGTAATTACCTACTGAATAACAGTGAAGTTTCAATACGGTAGTCTCGCGTCGCACAATGTGCAATTTGCGCGGTCTAGCTGGACAAAATCAATTTTTGACTTTCTGATTTCGGCACAAATGAGTAGTATTAATTTGTGCTTTTGACTGTACAAAGAATGTTAAGGTACATCCCTTTACAACTGTGTCAGCTGTTTGTTACTTCTAGGTTAGCATAAACTTTGCCTTATCGCTCCGACTCTCTGCTGCGAAACCAGTCTTCGTGCAAAGCGCTCTTTGTAAGAACGTAAGTGGTGATTACTATGTGATGAATTTTATTCATTGTAATGGAATCTGTTAATCCAAATATGTTCTTTATGATAACATACATATTTTTATTCTTCCTGTAGTGTTAGTGTGTATCACAAAAGGTTTTTATAACGACTGCAAATATACATTTAAGAATAATTGTCAAGTTTTAACGAAGCTTACAGAGTAGAGAGACAGACTCAAAAAGAAACTATAACCATTATAAGAATATTGCTACTTTCTGTAACGGTACCTGTTTTCCCTTTTTGAGGAAACGTACGAAAATGTCCGAAATTAATTATTTTCTGTGCCTCGGTGCGCGCCGTTCCGCTTTGAGTTCGGTCTTATTGCTGTGCGTTCTCTGTAATAATGTTTATTGGTTTGTTATTCCTTGGTATACATGGCTTATTGTCATGAAATGTATTAATCCAGATACATTTTTAGAATAAAAACACGATTTTTATTCATTTTATTCTTACTCTGTATCACGATATTTTTTTAACATTTGCATACATGAATTATCAAAATAATTTTCAAGTTTTAACGAGAAATACGATAAAGAAACTGACAAAGACTACTCAACAAGAGAATATATGTATTTTATTAAGTATTATTATTGTGACGATTCTGATTTTTGTTTCCTTATGCACAATTAACTGAAACTAATCATTTTCAGTCGCGCGGTACTCCGTGATCCGGCAACTGTTCTGCGTTTCGTTGAGGGGTAAGAAAGACGCTGAATGCTGAAATGTTTAATCATGCAAATAACTATATTAGGTTTCGAAAATTGTCCACATGAAATCGAACTCAAAATTAAATCTTGCAAACGAACTGTTTTATAGGACATCAAGCGCCACAGTATTAAATTTTTCAGTTCTAGCTGAACAAAAATCAATTTTTGGAAAACAACAATTATCTCAGACAAAAGCTAATGTTGTTAATAAAGTGATAAAGTATCCCCATCTTTCGTTTGACACCTGCCATCGAACTGTGAATTCAGCGGAAGTCTGAAATTTATTTTCTTTTATGACATGACGTATCGCTCTATCAGTCAATTTCAGTATCTTAGAAGAAACACTGTAACTTGAATATGGTTTAATAATACAGTTTTAATTTATTACACTTTTCCGGAGCTTAAGGGGACACCAACTATATTTTGGAACTTTTTTCCTATTTGACCAATCTTTTTCAAATTTGGAGAAAAAGTTTAATATACACATGGAAAGTAACATGCAAAATCTCAGCTCATTAGATCCAATACTTTTCAAAATAAAAAATATTTCAATTTTTAATCAATCATTAATTGAAATATCACTTTTAATTATCATTTTTTATTTTTTGGCTTTGTGCATTTGACTGTGACTTCTCAATGAATAGGGGAAGAATACTGCGTATTGATTTAGTTCTGTCACGTAAATTAGTGTAGAAATTTAATTTTTCATTTCTATGACTTTTTTTTTCCAATTTTTAAGTTGAGTGTCGTCCCCTTAAGTATTGTTTAAAAATATAAGTTTTTCATTTTGGACTAGCCCTACAAAAAAATTCAAATTTCCGTTCTCTGAATTTTATATATAGGCTATAATTATATTATATGGTAGGTATAATCTTATTCTACGCCTGTGAAAAATTCTAAAGTGCACAAAAGTGCGGAACTTTGATCTTTAATTATTTTTTGTAAATCCGTCTTGCGGTTTCAAGACCGCAGCTATTCGACGTCTGGCGAAATGCTTCGAAATCAGAGCGAATTATGGGGATGGTGTCATTTTGCTCTTCGTGCTTACGACTTGGAGTTTGTACACAAAAAATATATGCTACTTGTAACTCCTGTACAAAGTTCAATGTAAATCTGTTATATAGGAGAAATGCTATTAATTTTCTTCAAAACCATCCTCTATAAAGGAGTAGTTCTTCTCACACAAAGGTAATCAGAGTTTGAACACAAAAAATAGGCTTATAGCGACCTATAACTCTGTATAAAGTTTTATGAATATCTATTAGACAAGAGAGAAGTTATTAATTTTGTCTAAAACCATCCTGTATAAAGAGGTATCATCTTACACAAAAATAATCAAAGTTTGCAAACGAGAAATATATACTACCTGTACCTCCTGTACAAACTTTCATAAAAATCTGTTGGGCAGGAGAAAAGTTATTATGTCCAGCTATATTAACGTTTTTACACACTGCGCGTCGTAACGTCGTGGCTCTAAGACAGTGGTCGGCAAAGTTTACGTCATATAAAATGCAGCCCGCAATACACAACAGAGGTAAAGGTATTGGGGGAGGATACCCGAACTGCTTAATATTATTTTAATGAACAAGTGACGACTAAGGGGAGGGAGATCATGCCTTACCTCTCCGCCCTGCTTGTGTGTTAAGAGGTTGACTAGAGAATCACGAAATGCCTACCACTACTCTAAGACATCATGTCTAGGATTCGGGTTACGGAATGCGGGCTGGTTCGAGTCCTCATGGGAAAGCAATTTTCTTTTAAAATTTCGACTAGTGCATGTACCGGGTTAGCTAAATCTTAGGATATGTTTAATTTTAATAATTGTACCGGCATCTATTGTATTTTGTTGCTTTTTTCAGTTCTCTTACATTTTCGTGCCACTCATGTTAACAATAAAATTTCATACAGCGTATTTGAAGTTGTTTTAATATTTATTTTAAGATGTTTGCGTTTGGTTAACTTAAATATAGTCGAATTCTAAAAACACTTTGTAGACACACTGAAGAAAGTTATGTTGGTGGCAGGAAAAAAGTGTCTCAATCTGTAAATAACTTCCAACGATATTAAGAATTTAAAAAATATATACAACATAAAAACATATACAAACTAATAATAAGTGTCCCCTTGGAGGACTTTTAACCAAATGCAGAGACTTAAATGCAAGAATTCGTTATTTGCGTCTACAAGAATATCGAAGGAAGAGGGAACAAAGTATTTAAAAATAAAACATAGCCTATTAGAAACATATGCTGATCCAGATGCAAGCTGTAATAGAAGTGGTTTTGTGGCAGTATCACATTTTCAGAATTATATTCAGTAACAAGTGTTATGTCTGTGATAAATTACCGGAATTGAGTAAAAAATTGTATTGTGGTTAGGTCATGATCATCCAGAATTATTATACTAGAATCAGTCTGCATTTGAAATATATTCTGGCGCCTAAAGAATAAAACCATAAAGTACAATTAATTTACCTAGGTGGCGCTAGTTTGTATCATTTTAATTTAAAAACGTTTTCCACTAAATGTTGTCCTTTTTTTTTTCAACATATAATTCAATAATTCAGGAATTAGGAAAATTTCTTTGAGCATGACGTGTGCGATAACGTAATCAAACTGGGCGATTGAAGTGTTACATCCGTCTTGCTTCTAACACGAGCATATCAAGTGATGAAATTGTGGTAACATATGATCGTTTGATATGTGATTTGTGTAGGATCGTTGTATTTCCACTGAGGTATAATGACGAATGCCGAAGAGATGTGTGAAAGCAGCATGTACTGCGCTCCACGGAGGATGAACTTGAACGGGTCAAAGGTTATAGCTATCTTCTCCGATTAGACAACGGCGTCCTTGACATGATATCATGTTGCTTGAAGGAGGCCTAAAATTGAACTATAAAAAGAGATACAGGCCTCAAGATGGGATGGTTATGTCCGAAGACAGTAGCTATCTCTAACCGTTTCGCCAAATGATCGTAAAACGAACCTTAGTTCGAAAACTGTAAAACGAAACTGCCAGTATTGTAATTCTTCTAAAAAATCGTTTATTTAACGACGCTGTATAAATAGCCGCCTTATCTAGCGTTGGGGGAATTGGTAGTAGCGAGATGAGTCAGAGAATTCGCCATTGATTACCTGACAATCGTCTTGCATTTGAAGAAAACCTCTGATAAAAACCCAGCGATTTTATAATCGGTCTAAAGGAGACTGAAACCTGGACCCGAACTCAACCTCGATCAAGAAACCAGATCTACGACAGCAACTAATTTTAATGAAATAAATAGACTTACGTGTGTACTTTCAAATATAAATTGTATATTATTATTATTATTATTATTATTATTATTATTATTATTATTATTATTATTATTATTATTATTATGCTTTCTCAGTGTAGGAAATCTAGGTAAAATAGGATGCTGCAAATAAATAATTAATATTCAGTATATTGTAGAACAGCATGTATGAAATTCTCAGCCATTTTTCTCGAAATTGAATTGAGTTCCCCTCACAATTTTTCCATTTACTTATAAGTAGTTTCCAGCTACTAATGGTGTTCACCGTAAGCTCAGTAGAACTCTTGTGACACAGTACCAGCATGACACTAGTTTCCATCTGAAACAACTCAAATATTACAGAGTTACTTTTTTTTTTACAAAATTATTTTGAATATTTTGACTTGGCCTATGCTCTCGTAACACTCTGCCCTTTCTGTATACAATTTACAATTTCTTCTGAATAAACTTATAAATAGACATAAATCATAATATTCATTTGTGGTCTCGGTCTCGGTAGATTAGTTGGTATAGTTCTAGCCTTCTATGCTCGAGGTTGCGGGTTCGATCTCGGCTCATGTCGATGGTATTTAAGTGTGTTTAATTGCGACAGGCCCATGTCAGTAGATTTACTGCGACTTTAAAAGAACTCCTGCGGGAGAAATTCCGGCACACCGGCGACGCTGATATAACCTTTGCAGTTGCGAACATCGTTAAATAAACCATAATTTTATTTCATTTAAGTGTTCTTCCCAAGGCAGGTCTTTCACTGTAAATCCAGCATTCCCCAATCCTCCCTATTTTCCATATTTCTCTTAGTCTCCGCATACGATCCCTTTATCCTAATGTTAGCTGTCGTCTGATACCTTCTTCTGCCCCGAACTTTTCTTCCGTTCCCTCCAGTGCATCTTCAGTAGGCAGTGACCCAGCCAATTTATTTTTCTCTTCTTGGTCAGTTTCAGCATTATTTTTTTTCTTCATCCACAACACAGCTTCATTTCTTATTCTGTCTGTCCATTTCACACGCGCCATTCTTCTCCTTATCCAAATTTAAAATGGTTTTAATGGTTTCTCTTCACTTCGTTGTAATGTCCATGTTTCTGCCCTATACAATGATACATTCCACACAAAGCACTTCACTAGTCTCTTCTTTAATTCTTTTTCCAGAGGTCCGCAGAAGTAATATAATATATTATAGACCTCTAATTGAGGTTCTGGCTGATACGTTAAATCTATTATCAGGCAGTACATCTTACTTGATATGTGTCAGAGGAAAAACAATAATTATTGTTTGTATACATCTGAAGTTTGATTAGTTTAAACTAATCAGCTATGTATGCATTGGAGAGGAGAAGTAACTGGCCATCCTACCCCGTTATATCTTGGTTTAGTTGCCTCACGAGTGATTTCCTGTTGGTGTCACTCAAGAGATTCAAATTTGTCTACGAACAGTTGACTAAACAAGCCCAAATTATCATTCACACAAATTATAACAACCATAACTTTGGTGACAAGTTTTTTTTTGAAATGCTACAAAAGCATACGTTGTCGAATGTCTTTGAAAATCCATTTCCTTCATTCACATCTAAACTTTTTTTCCGAAAAATCTGGGTGATGTTAGTGATGAACAAGGGGAACGATTTCATCAAGACATTTCCATCATGGAGAAAGGTACCAAGGTCGTAAGGATCCAGTAGTGATGGGGTATTGCTGTTGGTTTCTTGTGAGGGATATCAGGTAGGAGTACAAGAGAAAATCACATATTACCAAACATGTTTAACCAAAGTTACAGCTATGTTTCCTTAACATATGGTCAAAATATTATTTCTTGCATATAAAGGTACATTTGTGAATTAATCTTAACCTAGCATGAATAATAATTAATCTAACATAATATTTTATCTGAAGCCTCGTATGTGAGATTCTAAATGTGTTTATATCTTTTTAACCTAACGTGATAGGAGATTTTTATGGCGATTTTCAAAATCAGTGCAGTTTTTTCGTTCAGAATCGCCTATTTTTATCGCGGAGGTATGACAAAAATTATTTTGGGGATATTATTATAACTTACTTACAAATGGCTTTTAAGGAACCCGCAGGTTCATTGCAGCCCTCACATAAGCCCGCCATCGGTCACTATCCTGTGCAAGATTAATCAAGTCTCTATCATCATATCCCACCTTCCTCAAATCCATTTTAATATTGTCCTCCCATCTATGTCTTTGCCTCCCCAAAGATCTTTTTCCCTCCGCCTCCCAACTAACACTCTATATACATTTCTGGATTCACCCATACGTGCTACATGCCCTGTCCAACTCAAACGTCTGGATTTACTGTTCTTAATTATGTCAGGTGAAGAATACAATGCGTGCAGTTCTGCGTTGTGTAACTTTCTCCATTCTCCTGAAACTTCATACCTTTTAGCCCCAAAATAAATATTTTCTAAGAACCTTATTCTCGAACACCCTTAGCATCTGTTCCTCTCTCAAAGTGAGAGTCCAAGTTTATTATTATTATTATTATTATTATTATTATTATTATTATTATTATTATTTAATGAGTGAACTAAGTGTTCACCATAATCATGATGATGATGATAATAATAATAATAATAATAATAATAATAATAATAATAATAATAATAATAATAATAATAGGGTAATAATAATCAATTCTGCCCGTTTGAGCTGTTCCTGTTTGATTTTTGCGAGGATTTTGAACGAATATTGAACTGATACACAGTGAAACCACAGTCTAGTATATACAGTCACGAAGCTTGAGTTATGAGTGTGCTAGGAACAATAGACTGTGCCGGTACTAGTTCGCATTGTCTGTAATGAGGCGATATTAGCGATCCTAGTGGTTAGCAACTATCTATGGATGCATATTTATTACGTATTGAGATTCATGACTGTATATACTAGACTGTGGTGAAACTTCCTGGTTAGCGTGTTGCAAGCCACGTCCTAAGATAACACAGAAGAATACAGAACAAGGTACACACATTCAGTCCATATGGAGGAAGATAAAGATAAATTTCCACTGCTATGAAAACAAAATAAGAGTGCTTCAGGTTTGTAACTGGATAAACAGTAGTAACACTCGAGGTACAGTCAAGGATGATGATGATGATAATAATAATAATAATAATAATAATAATAATAATAATAATAATAATAATAATAATACTTTGGGATTACCAGTATTGTTCTCAGTAGGTATTTACTAACCAAATATTAGTTTCGCAGTTTGCGTTGTCCCCACATCCGTTAACAGTTTATCGCTTAGGGTTTTGGTGGTCGAGTCACTGAAGGAAAACGCATTTAAGAATATCACATGCTAAACGATAAGCAACGTTAATTGGTTTAAGGAACATTCATTACGGTGTGTGTCAGAAATATAGTAATAATGAATTCATTTACTTATGTTGTAGTGCGTTTCCGTAGTGTATTTTGAAAGCGAAAAATTATAATGAATAGTTAATATAATATGTAATGACGCTGATATTAAGGATGTTGAAATTACAGAATTAAATTGTACTGTGGACTAAAATTATGAGATAACATTATGAAAGGCTAGAACAAGGAAAAAAAATGCTTCCACTCGTTCAAATTTACTTTAGTGCTGAAGTTTAAAGTATATACCATACTTTTAGTTACGATTATTACTATTTGAAAGGTGTACTGTAATGTTTCTTGAATTTATTAGTAAAATACAAGATACTGCAGCAAATGCACGAGGCATTTATTCTTCACCATTTCCGAGCTTTATTTATGCATTTTATTTATTTACTTACTTATTTATTTATTTATTTATCTATCTATCTATCTATTTATTTATTTATTTTAGATGTGTCTTGTGCGTATAGCATATAGGAAAAAAAAGTATTTTATTCTCATACATCTGTCCCCTTACAATAGGAGAAAAAAGAGAGGGAAAAAGAATGATAGAAATGATGATTATGATGATAAGGAAGAAGCAGATTGTTTGGAAAGAGAGTAAGAAGAAATTGAAACCGAGGAAAAGGAAAATTGTGATTATCATGACGTTTGATGATGATAGAGAATAATGATAGACGGTGATTGATTCATTGAATAAGAATAACAAGAACAACATAATATTGTGATTATGACCAGAGTATCCGGTTCCAGTTTCGTGATTGCATCGAGACAGGTGGGGAGTCACCGTTTGCTTGCGGTCGACTTCTGTAGCAACACTGCAGTGTTCTACCTTGTTCTGT
This sequence comes from Periplaneta americana, assembly GCF_040183065.1. Classification (NCBI taxonomy): domain Eukaryota; kingdom Metazoa; phylum Arthropoda; class Insecta; order Blattodea; family Blattidae; genus Periplaneta; species Periplaneta americana. The sequence goes on along the minus strand of NC_091120.1, from coordinate 95,019,006 downwards.
CACGTACACCATACTAGCAGAAGCCCCCTTCCTTTCTCTAGCAACAAGTGTGCATTGACCAAGTGACTCAATTGCGTCGTTTCAGTGACCGAAGCCAACACTTACAATTAACCAATAATCCAAGCAGTATGCTAGTTGACTCAACTGGCTGGTCATATTTTCATATTGAAGACAAGAGTGGAGTTGATGGTGGGAGAGTTGCTGCGGCGGTGAGGTTGTGATGCTGTGATGACTCCGTATGATTATTTTATGGTGATATTGTTTCTCTTAATTTATCGTTAAATTCCTGAAGAATCGTTTTCATGTTTCGAACTTATTTTTATTTATTTATTTTGCGATGACAGGGCTCTTCACTTGACGTTAGTCTTCGCTCCCATTCTACAAACATGGCTCATAGTTGTCGCTAGTGCCAAGAAGCGTAAGTCACATAGTTCATCAGAGACTATCCAGAGCGCACCACTCGTAATGAATGATGATGAGTTGGGATGCCACAGAGGAACCGAAGTACTCAGAGAAAATCCCTGTTGTGTGGACCATGGGCTTGTACAACATAAGCTATAAATTCAAGGTGAATTAACCGGATCCCTGTTTTATAAACCCAGCGCTTATAATACAATGTATTATATGTTCATGAGTATGACAGTTTCGCAGTAATATTGTTAATTAATTTCGCATGAATCAGGCTATTCCACTGGTCTTACAAAATTTACACGTAACATTGCAATTTTCACTTAAATCATTAGTTGGGATACCGGTATTATATCGCGCGAGAAATTACACTTACCACCACTACACCTTATATCACTTTACAATAGCAACTAGGGTAAAGGTGCCTAATTCCGTGATACCCCTAATCCCGTGCTAAAATTTCAATTGACTGCCATGGAGTTGTGGTCTCTGACTTTTAAGTTTTTGAAATACCTAACAGATGCCAGGAGATGTCTTCTTTTCAATTCTATTGACTACCCACCTTTTGAATAGAATCAGTCGACTGCAGAAGCTTTTGTTCAGTGAAAGGTGATTGACCAGTAAATTTTTCTTTCTCTTGTGACCGCACCTGAAGAAACGTTTTATATTTGAGGTAAGAATTAATACAGCATTATAAAAATGATATATTACTGTAGATTATAGTCGGCTGAATCAATGTTTATGATTATTTAAACATTGTGAGACAATAACAATGCTACAGGAGCTTTCCCATTTTCGGATTTATTTTCATATTTATCCTTCCAGGTTTACCCGACCAGTGATGCCAACGCTAAATTGTGAAAATTAATGTCTATGAAAGAAAATAGTTCATGGAAATAATAATAGAAATAAGTTATATAAAACATCAATTATAATTATAATAAAATAATAGGGCATATATTTAACTTAATTACTGCTGTTTTTAGGAATATAAATAATGAAAAAAAAATTGTTATAATTCAATTTATTCAAATTAAATTTCGTATTGAATTTAACTTTCAGTTTATTTTGTTTATAATATATTCATATATAATATGTATTCCTGTAGTTACACAAGTATTTTCTATGAAATTTGTCACTTATGTCCTTTTTCTATGTTGTCATTTCTTGCTTAATCCATATTAAAACAATATACCATGACTTTAAAGTGTTTTCCAAATACACGTTTGTTTTCTGAGCAGTTAATGAGAATTATTTTAATATTACGGAATTAGGATATCACTCACGGAATTTGGATCCCTGTCATGGATTTAGGAGCCACTGTAAACAATGAAGAATCATATATCATATACCAAACTTGTGAAACTGTTGACACTGAATGTTGTAAAAACTGTAGCTAAAGGTCCAAATAACGGCATTTAGGTGTTATTTGAAAATTTTTATTACAGTTTTGGCATAAATATAGACTTTATTAAATATGTCACGGAATTAGCAACCTTACCCCACACACTCAGCGAAATTAAACTACTTCCAAAACCAGACAACCCAGTGTAATGATCAAGCCATAATCCCTACCTACAGTATGTAACTGACTTAATAAGAAATCTAAGGGATCAACCATATTTAGTGACAGTGACAATACAAATTACATATATGTTATGTAATATTTATTTCCAAAAATAACTACAAAGTTAAACGACAGTATCTTGCGAAAAACCTGCCGGAATATTATCACAAATTTCGCTTAATCTCTGTGGCACGTTTGCTCAGACGTATCAGGAATTCCGTATTAAGTCTTAAAGCAAAATTAGAATAGGGCTATGGTTGATTGTAAGATAGATGACCTGCACACTGTCCGTTGTACATTAAGAACCGCTGTGGTGTGGATATGCCTGTAAATACGTGTAATTGTACGCATACCGCAGTGCGTGTGATATATGTACTGTAGGCTACATCGTAGAAAAATACATCTTTTCATGACTTTCTGTTCAACAGTTTTACTAAAATTGCTTTAACGAAATAATTTCTATTAAAATCGGCCAAGAGATGGAAGTCGTCATTTGTGCAGAAAATTATAACAGAATGTTGTCGGACGACTTTAGTATTGCATACTGTTGGTAATATATGTGATGCTATAAGAAATTATTTTGATAGGTAGTTTAGTACACATTCTTAGCTCTTTTTAGCAGTCTTGTCTCATTCAGCATTCATTCATTGTTCTGTCCAAGGGCAAGTCTTTCACTGCAAATTCAGCTTTCTCCTATCTTTCCTATTTTACTATTTTCTGTCTTCCTTTTTGTCTCCTCATATGATCCATATATATTAATGTCGTCTATCATCTGATATCTTCTGCCCCAAACTCTTCTCCCGTTCACCATTCCTTTCGGTGCATCCTTCAGTAGGCAATTTCTTCTCAGCCAGTGACCCATCCAGTTTCTTTTCCTCTTCCTGATCAGTTTCGGCATCATTCTTTCTTCACCCACTCTTTCCAACACAGCTGCATTTCTTATTCTCTCTGTCCACTTCACACATTCCATTCTTCGCCATATCCACATTTCAAATGTTTCTTTTCGCTTCTCTTCACTTCGTCGTTTCTGCCCCATACAATGCTACATGCCATACAAAGCACTTCACTAATCTCTTCCTTAGTTCTTTTTCCAGAGGTCCGCAGATGATGTTCCTTTTTCTATTAAACGCTTCCTTGGCCATTGCTATCCTCCATTTGACTTCCTGGCAGCAGCTCATGTTACTGCTTATAGTACATCCCAAGTTTTTGAAGCTGTCCACTTGCTCTCCTGCCTCATTTGAAATTCGCAAGTTTACCTTCTTTATTTTTCTTCCTATGACCACGGTCTTCGTCTTATTTTATTGAGCATGTACAGCTGTCAAAAGAGAAAGTGCCCGCTCTCTAGAAGCTAAGTTCCCTTCGGGTATTTTCGCTACAATTCGGAGACAGATGATATTACATGTTATTGGACCGCGTTGCCTGATATCACAAGTTATAATTAAAGTGTTCTGCGTGTTACTGTTGTAGCATAATGGTAGCGTTCCGGGCTGGTATTCGTGAGATCGTGCGCTTGAACACAACCTAATGCTTTTTATGTTTTTTTAAGAGAGACAGAAAATATAATTGTTCCTGTCTCTTTATGACTGTTCTAGTAATTAATGTCAGGTTTATGAATATATTACGCAATGACTATAGCACTATTTATTATGGCATTATGGTTGCAAATGGAAAGAAAGAAAGAAAGAAAGAAAGAAAGATAGATAGATTTTATTCTCAATAAAAATATCTTTCGTGGTATAAACAAAACAAACTTAATGGCGTTTGTTTTAGAAAGCTCAAACAATTAAAAGTTAAAAAAAGAAAAAAAAAACAAAAACAAAACAAAAAGTCACGATTCAATATTTACTCCATCTTCCTCCCGTATCGATCAGATCTTGCAGTCGAGTGGATATGGAATCGAGTTTTCTTTTCGGTTCTCAGTTATGGCATCCCAGACATCCTGGACGAGCTTCCACAAATCATCAAGACACCTTGAAGGGGATTATTTATAACGCTAAAGAACGATAACTAAATAAAATGATAACTTGAACAAGGCTCGAACTCACAACCTTCGAATCATTAAGCGAGCACTCTACCTCTGATCTACGAGACGCAGATATCAAATGACTTCATAGCTGCGAAACTGCTTCTAAAAGCGCATGCTTCGTGTAACATAACCGTGATCCGAAGTGAACTTAAAAAATATTCTCTATTCACGAGTGCGGCCACTTTTTTTTTACAGCTGTAAAATATTTATGGGTCAATTATGTATGAGAAGTGTGCGTATATAATATTACTAGAAAAATAATTTACTTATAGGCCTATATATAATTGGGAAGGCCGTAATTTATTGATGCCAGTACCCTGAATCTCACTTTGGATAATTTCTCTGTTGCGTGTTTGATCATTATGTTTCGACATGGTTGTAGTAAGGACCGGAAATACGTCATGAAATATGAATTTCGTAAAAAAAATGGGTTTGTGGCTACAACAAATACAAACACACTTTATAGACTATAGTGAGGATAAGACGTGAGCTCGCTTGCTACAGATCGTGCATTTTGTCAAGATACTCGCGATGTGCAGTACGGGAATAACGTTTCTGTGTAGGGGGTAGGAGTAGAAGAAAAGGTTGGGCGTGTGTCACCCGAGTTCAAGGCAAAGAGTAACCCATTCCCCTATAATTCGTAAGTAGACTCAACCGATCTCGTGCGCAGCTCTGTAGAAAGAGTGGGGGAGTGTCTTGACAAAATGCATTAGCTGTACGAGTAGAAGCGTAGTGAGGGAGGGAAGCTTCTCTGTCCACTTTCTTCTTCTCCTGACGCGCATATAAGTTTCACGAGATACTGAATGGCCTCCAGGCATTTCCAACTGCTGGCTCTATGACGTCACATATCTGCTCTCGAGCTCCTTGAGAGAGGAAGCATAGATAAAAGAGTAAAGTAGGGGAATGGCAGTAGAAGGGATGGAGATGTTTAAATAGCGAAGACACATCATTACTCCTCCCTCGCGTGCTCTACCAGCTTTGCTCCGAGAGGGGAAACGCGCTCCGAAGTCACAGGTTGACCAGTTGGAAATGACTATACCGAAGATTGTTTTCCTTGCGGTTAATGCGGGTGGTGCGTGATGCTTACCACTCCCCTGATAGTAGTCAATCGAAGCCACGAAAGATGAGGATTCCACTTCCCCGTCTCCTTATGCGTTTCCATGGCGTGCAAGCGGAACAACTTCTTTCTTTTATTTTCAACTATATCGCGTGTTTTATGTCGCAGGTGATACGAGGTCATTATATGGGCTTCGTATAACCTTCTCGAAGATTTTAAATTACCGATTCTTGCTTTAGAATTAAATAATAGATAGCCGTCATCTTTTTATACTATAGGCCTAATATCAATTTTCATTTGAAGTCTGGTATTTTTGCGCGCACGTGAAACATTATTTCATACTTGCACAAATGATGCTCACTGCGATATGCAGCGATGATAACGGCTTTTCTGCTAGAACTGAAAATTTGTTTCTTATAAAATCATGTTAACAAAAGCTTCAGCATCTCTGAAATTTCATTGTAATGTTATAGGAGAAATATGCTAGTATATTTGTCATAATTGCATTATACTAGACTACGACATTCTCATACAAGAAGTTACTGTTTTTTATAGATTAACTTCCTGTTTGCCATAATATTAATATAAATGTTAACAAAATTACTTCATTTATTTAGCAATATTACTTTTATTAATTCTCTGATAAGATATGATTATGCAAAGTGAGATGTCTTGTTGCAAACTAAGAAGTTGCGTATTTAATAAAGTTATAAGTATCCATGGTATTTGTCGTGTGAAACATGAAATGTAGTCATAGATTCTGTTAATTATTTTATCTACACCTATAATAACGTTTTATTCCATTCATTTTAAGTGGGATAAGCAGTTCATTACCACACACGTTTTTCTTATCCTAAGCTACTAGTTTTCAGGAATGAATGATAGCATCAAGTGTATTTCAAAATGTATTGAACTACGTGTAACATAATATTATAACATAATAATTGTATTAATTTTATCTGGATATGGTTTTTAAAGCTTGCTCTTCAATATCTGAAGGCAAACTTTCAGAATTACTCATCTTAAAACTTACAAATTACAAATCTGCAGTAAATCAAACTTTTGTTTATAGTAACATCACAGTCTAGTATATACAGTCACGAAGCTCAATACGTTCGGAATATGCATCCATAGATAGTTGCTAACCACTAGGATCGCTACTATCGCCTCATCACAGACAATGCGAAATAGTACCGGCACAGTCTATTGTTCCTAGTACTCTCATCACCTCAAGCTTCGTGACTGCATGTACTAGACTGTGGTGACATTATAGTTGTCATGGATTTATAGCGTCACAATACATTTTTTCAACTGCTACCTAGATAGCTTCAATTTTCTGTTTCTCACAAAAAAAAATACATTTTTAAACGTCAAATTATTTTTGCTTACTTTTTTTTAACGGGTGTAGATAAAATATTGCTCAATACATGTGTGATAACGCCCTATTAATATACCTGTGTGGTTACACGACGAGTGCGTATCACATATCTATTACAGCACTTGTCGCGGGCAACGTAATGAGAGTATAAGACGAGAGACGATCATATTTGTTCTTTATATCGGCCTAATCATAGAGATCAGACTATAGAAGAATCTTAAAGCGAAAGCGACCCGCAGACAAAATTTGCAGTCTTGGCGTAAGGCCTAAATTCAGGCCACCCGCTCTTGCAGATTAACCGTAGCACATTGTCACTGAATAATTAAACGTGCAAATAGAAGTAGACTACGGAATGTAGGGCCATAAATGTCATCATGTGTGTGGTTCACTTTGCCAAGTGAGAAGATAACCTGTTTTCGTGTACAGAACACATCATTCAGCATGTAAAATGTTCGTCTTAATGCAAGTGAAATAACTATTATTATTATTATTATTATTATTATTATTATTATTATTATTATTATTATTTGGATAAGATACTTTCCTATATTCCTGATAGGAAGTAATCTAATCTGTCTTCTCGACGAGACGTGTGTGAGATACAGTTTTAAGCTCAATTCCCAGACTAGATATTGGTGATAATGAAATGATGTTTATATGAAATTGATACAATAATGGCAGGTTTAAGAGTACTTCGAGAAAACCTACCTCAATACCATTATTTTCCACCATAAATTTTACGAAATATGTATTATATGTCTTTCTCGTGCTAAATCCTACCGTATCTGGTTAACAGAAAACTCAAATTCAACACCTGCAACAACTTTTACATAGGACAGACAGGCAGATCATTTCAAACACGTTACAAAGAACACATCACAGCCATAACAAAACTACTTCCACATATGCAGAACACATCACAAATGCTAACCACACCTACAGAGACATAAACACAGACATGGAAATTCTACATATTCAACCAAAAAAGCCAGAAACTAAACACACTAGAACAATACGAAATATATAGACACACAAAAACACTTCCAAATGAAATTCTCAACACACAACTCAATTTCAGAACACACACACTCTTTGACTCCACATTACACACACAAACACACCCCCACAGGAAACAAACAAAAGGCGCCAAGACCAGCACCAAAGAGTTCTGAAGATGGCTCATAACAGGCTGAAACATGTTAACCAGATACGGTCAAATTTAATACGAGAAAGACATATAATACATATTTCGTGTGATATAGTGTTAAAAGTTGTGTAATCAAGATGTACATAAATTTTACTTCAAATTTCTGGGATTTGAACCCTAGTTTCCAGCTTGGAAAGTTGTGTAACCGCTCAGCTTCAATAATGTAAGCATTTGGATATGTGTAAAATAGTTCGATTTTTTCGTAATCTATATTCAGATTAGCTGGATAAGATATAGGCCAGAGAATGTACTGGCACGCACTGTGGAGTATTTAAATAAGGAAATTGCTCAATGTCGCTGTCTCTTTCCGTTATTTGCGTAATTATTAGGATATTCCAACTGTGTAGTATCGTTGCCACTTAATCTCACAGCTTCGAATAGAGTGGCATATGTGAATCTGTGTTAGTACACATACTGGTAAGTACTTTTCATCTGATGTTGGGATGTTGGTGGGCAGACGACCACTTGGATGTTAGGGCACGTTCCTTTTGGCACGCTCCCAGTGGCTGACTTTGACCGCTCCCCCCCTGCCAGCTGCCTGTGAACACGGTTCACACAGCAAACACGTTTTACGTGACGTACCAACACGCCAATTATATAACATCTTGCATGAATTTGACCCTGAGTATTTTAAGCCTAAAATTCCTGTTGTAACATTCATTAGTGGTTGTTTTTTTTTAACTGTATGGCTACTTAAGATGAAACTTATTAGTTTCACATGATTTCACTCAGCTACAATCTTCAAAAAGCGTTCCATATCTATATAAAACACATATTCGTATATTGGCATCTTTATTGCACACATACTATTTTTGTATTGTAGATAAGAATGTCCCACTTTATTTTTGCTAGTCTGTTATCTTCGTATTTAATTTTATTCTGAATGAAATGTAATGGCCGGTTTCTCCAAGTAGGCTAATGTTAGAACATTTAACAAATGTTAAACTCTAAACAGTTTGTTGAATATTGTTTTTTCATATCTTCAGCAATAGTTTGGCTTAACGGATTGTTAACCATTTGTTAACTTTAAATGTAGGATTTTAGACAGTTAACTCATTTGACAAATACTTAAATATGACAGATGACACCACAGCTGTTCAAACAGAAGTTGTGAAAATAATAGTTTGTGTTTCTCTTTAAGGAATGTTTTAGTGTATGACAGATAACATAACATTTAAAAGACACTTTGGAATGTTAATATAGGGAAGTTAATCTCTAAAAGTCAATTGATTATCATATTGGCTGCTTATTTTGATGATGAACTAATAGGCACATATATATATATATATATATATATATATATATATATATATATATATATATATATATTGAATATTTAGAAAATGTGGAATCTCAACGTGGCAAGGTAACTAGGAATGATGATTTATATACTATCCATGTTACTCAATTTGTGACAATATACATTTTTAAAACAAATAGGCCTACAAACAGAAATAGGCAACTTACTCTTATTCAACATCTATTATTAACTCTAGATTCTATGCTACTGGTTCTTTTCAACTAACTATAGCCGATGTCAACAGTGTTTCCAAATACAAAGTGAGATAGTATATCAAAAATATTTCAGCAGTAATGGCTTGTTTGAGACATTACATACAATTTGCACTTGGATCTGAACAGAAAGAGTGATTAGAGAATTTCTAAATGATACGGGATTTTCCTCGGGTTTTGAGTGTAGTTGACTACACACACAGCCCTATAATGTTATTTATTGTCACGTGGTGGTCATAATGCTGAGATGTTTCGAAACAGGAAATCATATTTTAGTATTAGAACTATAACCTTACTTTGTATGTTATTCAATAGTAGTCACCTACTGGTACAATTTCCATTTGTCATCACTTTGTTTATGGACCATGGCCTATTGTAATAGGTTATGATTTTATACATGTTTCATGACTTACTTTACAATACAGAATTTAAATAATAATAATTTCAGGCAATACAAAACTGCCTTACATGTGCCAAATCATTACCAACTGCTGCTGAGTAATTAAAATAGTGAATAATTTGAATTGAATTAAAATAGTGTTAACGACTGTTAAAGTTAAGTGTTGGTTGTTTTAAACAAAATTATGTTGAAGAAATGGAAAACATATTAACAAAATGTTAAAAATAAACAGGCTGTTAATTTAACATCAATTAATCCAAATTAAAGATTATTTGGAGAAACTGGACATAAGTCTTTCATTCGGAGTTAATTCACATGAGCTCGGAAGCCAACATTTCTGATGATATTTTTATTTTTCTCTATTAAACAAAGTAGACAGAACCTATAAGAAGTAATGCGATGTTGCAAGAAATATATTACAAAATTGCGAAGAATATAACATTTTTAGCAGTCCTGATATCGAAAGATTGGTTTTTGGTATGTGAATTGCCTGTCGTACCGTGAAACGAGCGGGCCCGGGTTCAAACCCTGGTTGGCACAAGTTACCTGTTGAAGTTTTTCCGAAATTTTCCCTCAACACATTAAGAGCAAATGCTGAGTAATGCTGCGCCGGACCCTCGGCTCATTTCGTTGGCAATATCATCTCACTCAGACGCTAGATAACAATCCCAGTTGATAAAGCGTCGTAAAATGAACCAATTAAAAAATAAATATAGGTGTACGGATAAAAGTGGTAGTAAATAATACGGTTTGTATTTTGTATCTAGGAAATACGTGGAGGTTTGGCGTCGTTTATTCCGTCCATACACACACACACACACACACACACACACACACATATATATATATATATATATATATATATATATATATATATATATATATGGATTAATAGATAGGGATTAATCAAAATATATTATCTTTACTCAGAAGTTTTAAAAGGCATTCCTTATTTTTGGTTTACAAGACCAATATTTTTATCAAACTATTAAAACTGATGTGGGATTTCCCGGTCTTCGATCGGGTCAAAAACTCTGATAGAACTGATATTTAACCCTTGCGGTGAATTTCGGTGAAGTCCGGAGGGCCTAATTAGTCAAATCCATTCTCCCTGGGATCTTTTAAGATGCGAAAGAGAGAGTGGTGTTCGGAAAGCGACGAGAAGCTACCGCATTTACCTTCCCCTCCCCCCACCAAAAAAAAAAACGAAAAATATGGCTCATATGAGGAGACAAAGAGGAAGGCAGAAAATAGGAAAGACTGAAGAATGCTGCGTTTGTAGTGAAAAACCTGCCCTTGGGCAGAACACTATGAATGAATGAAATTATTTTTTTCTATTATATTTTTGTAGTATTTGGGGTTTTTGGTATGTATTATGTGTAAGGTAAAATGAAACAAAAAATATATAATGGTGATTTTGAAAGGATTTTTAATGGGGTAGATAGACTCAAAATATTGTGATATCTGTGAGCTCAGTGAATGACAATACTTTTTCCCCTCCTTTCCAAATCATTTCGTACTAGGGGATGTATTTATAAATTTTGTCGTTGTGTATTTTTCCGTAAGTTGTAGCAGTTCGGGACGAAGATGTCATTTACATATATATTTATTTTCTCCTTTCTGACAGTGTTCTGTCCACTATCTTATGATGTGTAGTTTGACGATTTGAATTACTCGATCCCATTATAACCGTATCACAGTTATTATTATTATTATTATTATTATTATTATTATTAAAATGTATTAATTCATGTGAAGATATTCATTTGCTTAATACTGCGATATCTTATAATACAACTTGCTGTTATCTGGCATTTCGCGAAATACTTTGTTACACAGCAGTTGATTTTACGTTCCAGCAACAGTGCACTTACCCTTTTAAAGAAGTGCTTTAGATATATGCAGAATTCATTGGTCCCCTTATTCATTACGTCGTCGAATATTTCAATGTTTTCAGTTGCTCCTGAGTAAACAGTGTATTTAAAATGTGTCTACAAATAAAAGAAAAGTGGATTCAGGTTTGGAATCCATTTATTTGTGAATCGATTATCCGAAATGATCCTAGCAGTTCGACTAAGATGAAGCGGAGCACCATCATGACATCACGAGTTAACCACATGCGTTACAGAATATAGGTCTACCAAGTGGTACTCCATCAAGCAACTCATTCAAGTTTTCTCTTAAAACATTGCCGTAGGATTCACTCTTTCAAAATAAATTAATTTGACGTAGAGGACTCATTATCGTTGCTTTACACAGAATCAAATATCATTTGGAATCAAAACGATTTCCGGAAAAGGTTTACACTAACTTCTAAAAATTACTTTTAGATTCTTAATATCTGCCTCTGAAGTGAGTGAATCTCATACGTTATGGAAACACTTCGTACTTTATTTAGAGTTAGAGTTTATTGCTGGAAGAATAGACCAATATAAAAAATATAAGCAACAAAAATTCTAGTGCTTCCCTGAAAGAGAGCGATCTCATGCTTACAGGAGGATTCAATATTATAATAAATTCATATAGGCTAGATACATTACAATAAGAAACTTAAACAGTAGTATTCACTAATAACAAAGTACTTACAAACATTTCTATATTTGAAAGTGTTCGAGTTAATTAGATGACATTTTTAAATTGATTTGTTATAAACTCGAGACTAATATTCCTACTAGGATTGAAGACTGCTCGTTACACGCCTTAGTTAAAACAGGTCTTGTGTATGTAATCTGAGATTTGTTTGATTTTTATGTATACATTTTAATAATACATTGAAACAAATATGATGTATTTTCAAGACTTTACATTCTTTAAATTATTTATTTACTTATTTATTTCGCTTGAAAATTGCGTGTTGTTGCCCTCAGTCTCTTACGGAGAAGATATTACACCAAGAAAATCTTTTTAGCATGCACCCATACCTGCTTAAAACAGATATAATAACTTATTTTTCTAAATCAAGACTTTTCTGCCATGTTTAATATACAGAGAAGATTATTGAAAAAGACTGAATTATATTTGGCTTCAATTCCGCTCGTCTTATGCCGTGCATGTTACACGGAATCTTGACCTGAGCACAGTTTAATGTGAATGGAGAAATGGATTTAGGGCACTTTCGCTATGTACATCTAATGCACGTGACTAAAACCACGTGGGATCTAGCGTCAGGATGTGTGTAAGACTAGTATTAGGAGAGGTGAGGAGGGATGTCGTCACCTGATGTGCGGAGGATTGCCATCGCCATCAGAATGGTGGAAAGGGAGACGGAGAGCAGCAATGAGTGCAGAGAGCGCGCTACTACTCCCGGCCTGAGTTCGGTCGGCGCCGCACGTAAAGCTGTAGCGTTGGTTGAGTTTGAGTCGGTCAGTAGCGCGGTGCCGGTACGGGCAGAGGTAAGTTGTGCTGCGGAAGTGCATCGCCGTGCAGTGGATTGTGTATAATCGGCGTGTGAAGTCAACCGTAGTGACATGGATATAATAACACAGTATCTCTTTATTATTTCGTAAAGACAAGCACAGCTGAAGATTGCACCCTTGCCATGGATACACCGTTATTAAATAAAACAAGTTGTATACTGTATTAAAATAATTTAGCTTAACGTATGTGTTGATTTATTACTAAACAGTAAGACAGCGTGTGAAACATTGGCGTTAAGCATTGGACAGAAATGATCGCTATAAATGCTTATGCTGTTAACTTTCCGTGCCGGATGACATTTCGTAACTGGCAAATTATCCGTAAACATAAAAATTGGATTCTGATTGTGCCTTGCTTATCGACCGTGTTCGATTTTCAGGTAGGAGACGGAGTAAAATATATATCGAAACTTCTTGCACGAACGAAGTTAATGAAGTTCTGCCCACAAAGCAAATATTGTACATATCGTGATCGAGGCACGCAGACCTCTTGTTTTTGCACGCCGCGTTATCATTTCGCACTGGGTTTCACTACGAGTTACGTAATGCATCGCACTTTCCTAAGTTGTTTACCTTGTTATATATTTCGAACATTATCGTGGTAAATAGCTTAATTTGCATTTGATGATTACAGTGAACATGAATTTTTTAACAATTGCGTTTATATAGATGATTTTGTAATCAATATACTGTTATATATTGTCATAATTGGTGAAAACCTCAATTTTTCTCATAATTTGGCATTCACATAGCATGCTAACACGTATTTTCTTATGCTGATTTACCGATGTATTTATTTCGAAAAACATTGGCGAAAATAAGTAGTAGCTTCCATCACCTCATTTCGAAACTGTATGTTGTATGTATACCCTTTTCGCAATCGTATACCTTAGTGTTTCTGGTAATTTGCGAATACTATACCAATTTCATCATCGGTTTCTTGAGAGCAAGTTTTGCTGGTTCTTACTAAAGTTACCAAGAATGAGCGCCAGAATAAACTAATCTTAATTTAACTTACTAGGCCATGCTTAAATTGAAATGTGTGATAGTAATGTAGTTCATCATTATGATTTCGTTAGAACCTCTTTTATAAAATGTAACTGGCAGAAAGTGCTGGACCAGCAGAAACTGGCTGGACCAATTGCATTGTCAGTATATAGTATATAAAAAAAAATCTAACAGGCGATAAACCTTCGTACGTGGCTTGCGGTCAGAGAGACCGGTCTTTTCAGTTTCATCTGGCCTGGTTTCTTCCAATCTCCAGCCAAGTAATTGCTACAAACTGCAACCCCAAAAGGTACACTTTTCTTCATTTCGCATATGCGAAGACCATACGTAGTGTTTGGTGAGAACTCGTTTCAGATAGTTTGGAGTGCAGGCTGTAATTGTGTAGGTCAGGATTCAGGATTCACGAGGTGTTAAGGAATGTAGACACTCGTGTAAGCTATGTAATACCGATTTGTCCCCATCTCCAGCTATGAGACTTTAGTGAAGTGAGGTAAAGTCGGTTCATATTACTAATAGCAATGAATGTCACGTCATCGTATTAAGGCCATATTTAATCTAAATCATGTGACGTCATTGATCTATGGATATTGAAAAGAGTTGGAGCATTTCTATTACTGGTATAGGAATGTGATATAGCCTACATTAAGCGAGGAACTATGGGATCGATTTTCATTCATGGACAGTGTCTCTTTGTAGGATTTTGTGTTTTTCATTGCCGTGACACAGATTGCAAGACTTTAATTTCCTGCGTGGGCCAGCGGATGAGAATGTTAGTGGGTCTTTTATATTTGCATAACTATTTGTTCCTGGCTACATATCTTTTCTCTCACATTGGAGTGTTACTGCGACGAGAAGTGTTACAATCAGTTTGAGCTTCTAATTAGAAGCACTGTGGCATTTTGTTGAGTTGTTAGGCTGTTTACTTGCTTTATGAACAAGTTCAGACGCTTTAAAAGTGAAAGTATTGTTTTTAACACATCGTCCACGAGTTCGGATATGCAATTGCGATCACTTTTCATATATTAATATTTAATGAGTACTTTCAAGTGCAGCGTTTAATTTAGATACTGTACCACATTTATTTGATTGGCAGAATGAAAGTAAATTTATATCAGATGGCAACCTCCCCTTATATACCATTATCTGAATCATATTTTGATGCTCTTAATGTAAATTTTTAAATAGAAATTCAAAATAAAGGAGTTGAATAACAAAATAAAATATTTATTTTACGGTCAAAATGATTTTTTTTAACTTCGCCAGATCGATATGCCCACTTATATTAATTTATAAGACAGATGTATATTGCCAGGCTCTCATCATATTTAATGTAAAATATTTATACTAAACAGAGGAAATTAATGTTATAGAACTTACTTTGTTACTCTGTTTTGCTTTTCCTTAAGTTAAAGCGTTGAGAAGCACTAAAAGTGAAATATGTATATAAATTTGTTATAGGCCGATACTCAGTTATGCAGCTGACACTATAGGAACAAAACAAATTACTGAAACCACTGAAATGAACATAATAAGAGAAATAGTTAAAAAGATTAGATTGGACCATGTCAGGAATAACGACATCTGGGAGCAGTGTAGGATTCAAGCTATAAGGAAATAGATCAATGGGAGAAGAGAAGAATGGAAGGAACGTGTCGATAGAATGACAGAAGATTGAATAGTGAAGATTGTAAGGGACAACTCTCCGAAAGGGAAGAGGAGTCCAGGAAGACCCCATATGAGATGGCTGGATTCTTGTCTCTGAATGAACAGGCTTGGTAGTCTATAAGGTAGACAGAAGTAGAAGAATTTTAAATCTTATAACAATGTGACATCTTCACTATTATACATTTTATTTCAAAATCTGACATAAAATTCTTAACAATGAGAATGAGACAATGAAAGTTAAAAATAGTAAAGTCTAGTAAGTTTATCCACTGAAATTGAACTTAAAAGAGTGATAGCTTGTTTGGAATAGGCAGCACAGTTAATCAGCAGCTTGTGTTATGTAAGATCTTAGCTGAGCACATTAAGTACAGTACTGCATGTTGACCACAAGGCCAGTCAAGTGATGACAACGAGAGCCTCTTCCTTGCACCGAAGATAGTTCCTAAAAATACGGTTGCTAAATTTACTGTTGTGGCACACCTCCTCTTGGGAAGAATGGAACGAGGATAAATTCTGGTCCATCTGAAACAGTTTGCCAACATTATGTGTAAATATGCATTGCATTAATCATAGGCCCGGTTGCAGAAACACCGATCAAAATATGATTGGCGATCAAGGAGGGTTTGATTGGCCATCAGTTCTATTTCTGTTGCAGAAAGAACAATCAGTGTTTGATCGGAAATCAGTCTTCCATCAGATTTGATCAACAGATTTTTGCTGGTTAAGTCACTGATCATCGATCAAGCAGGCTATTTATGTTGTTCTGTTTATAATGCAGTATTATATAGTAAATAGTTATAGCGTAACAATATTGTTTTCGACATAATGGATTCTTCTGATGAAGAAATTTTAAATGAAAAAAAAAAATATTATTAAGAAGAGGGCGTTTCCGTGATAGACATGAATTGTTTTTATGTATAATGACAGAGAATTTGAGCAAAGATTTAGGTTAAGTAAGGATTCCTGTGTTTTGTTACTTTCAAAAATTGAAACAAATATATGCAGACAGACAAATCGAAACCTTCCACTTTCTCCTATGAACCAAGTTCTAATAATGCTGAGATTTTATGCTGTTGGAATTTTTCAGGCGGTCTTGGGTTATCTTGTTAGGGTCCACAAATCAACTATTTGCCGAGTAGTTAGGAATGTTACGTATGAAATTGCTTTGTTATGGCAGGGTCTCATAAATCCCCAAACTTCAAATAGGGAACGATTTGAAATCCAGAGAGAATTTTCAGCCATGTCAGGATTTCCAAGAGTAGCCTAATAATGGTTGTATAGACTGCTCACATCCCCATCCAGTCACCTAGTTGAAATGATGCCGAACTTTATCGAAATAGAAAAGGTTTCTTTTCTGTGAATATACAGGCAATATGTAGTATATACCATCATTGAAATTCTGGAATGTTGTAGCCCGTTTGCAGGGTTCTACACATGACAACACAATATTTTTAATGAGTAGGTTACGAGCTCCATTTGTAAACAGAGAGATGGGAAATGGAATTATTTTGGGTTATGGAGGCTATGCATGTTCCAATTTCTTGTCGATTCCCCTAGCAAATCCCACAACAGAAGCCCCCTCACTTTTTTTTTGTTTTCTTCATATTCTTTCACTATATTGTAGTCTATATACAAATAGAAACCGCCTGTTTCCTTTCTACAAAAAGCAACAAAACAGCAAAACATTCACTTGTTTTCCTAGTCACCGCCCACTTGATGCATTCCTTTCGCGACTTTTAAAGAGCATCAAATTGGCTGTGGTTGCTAAATAGCGCTGTTGTCAAATGTATTTCTTTCTTAAATCACCAATTAGTAAATTGAGACAAGTTGATTGGAGATTCATGTTTGTGCAACGCAATGAACAATCAAATAAATCAGACATCAACTGATTGGCGATCAGGGACTGATTTGATTTGCGTTTCTGCAACCGGGCCTATAGACATAGGTAGTTCTTTGCTGAATACTTACTCTTCTCTTTGTATCAATTATTATAATTTAACACTCAAGCAGATACAACACAATTGTAAAATGTTATTCTTAAAACAACTTTTAAGTAATAGTGTAGTAGGCCTAGTTGATTTTTTTTTTCTTATAATTTGCATAGAGATGCAGGGTTGTAACCAGAAGACAGCACTGTAGGTTGGTCTCTCTAGGAGTTGCTACTGAACTAGGTCGAGCTGATTTTTTTTTTTTTGACATTGGACATAATTCGATAAACACCAGATATAAAATTAATTATTACTTTAATATTAAACTAGTTATCATTAGTACAACAGTAATGAGACCATGAAACACTAGATATTTTAAAGGTCACTTGAAAGGATTGAAGTAAATCTTTATAAACCTAAAAGAGTTGTAGACCTAGTTTTCTTTTCGTCTCACTGTACTTACGGTACGATTTTTTAGTTACTGTAATCAACAATGCGATATATTTTGCGCGTTAAGTTACACCTGTACGAGGTTAGGCTCAATTTTAGGGGTTGTTTGCAGCATAACTAAGGGTTGCTCAGCAACTCCTGGTTACGGCCCTGTAGAGATACTTTTTTTCCAAAACAAAGCCTAGAGAAATTCCTGGGAGAACATAAAATTATTTCAAGTAATATATAATTATGCAGGTGGCCCTATGCTCCCCATAGGGAGACGCAGAAAATTGTATGCAGAGTTTTGGAGATATTTGTTAATTTTTGTGCGAATGACCTTTCACTTCAAAGTTTGAGTTCAAATTATTTCTTGAGTAGGTATAATAATAACACTAAAAATATCTTATTTAATTACAGGAAGTAGGCCTATCAGTCCACTTTTTGCTTCCACGGAATTTAATAGTTTAAAATTACATTATTTAGAAACAAACTTTCGAAATTAAACTGAATTTAATAATAAAATAAGAGTTAATAATAGAGTTGCATTTTTATGGTTAGCATTTCACGGTTTTAATTTATTCAAAGCAACTTATACAATTTAAGACGATTTTTAAAAGAGATAGTATTTTATACGAGTACGTACATACTTTTTTAGAACTGAAGAACTTACTGGACAAATTTAATCTGAACTTTTACGATTTCCTCATAACCAACATCATTTAGGAATAATTTAATTGTAGGTAACTAAATAACATGTGACCTGCCATACTTGTTTGATAGGTATGAAGTACTATTTACCGAACTCTTGTGATACTTCAGAACAAATAGTAGAGAAGTGGGTAATGACTGAAATATCATACTTTAAGATATAACAATAATATATTAATTTGACATCATGCACTGTTATCACAGTAGACGGAAAGTAAGTGAATGTTTTAAGGAGGCAAGGATTGTTGATAGTCTTCCATTGGTTAAAATAAATTCGCCGTCCTTCACTCTGTATTACTGAACATTAACCTGAATCGAAAGAAAATTGATCATTCAACAAAAATTACGTTTTCGCTTACAATAATTATTTGTGTCTCTTTGCAGTGGTATCGAGCATAAAGATGAAGTATACTCGTGCAGCCAGCTGACATCTAGTGAACAACTCGTGGAGCCTGATGTAAAGCCTATTGTCTCAACAAATGATGTTATTGTGCCTACAATAGTATCAAGACCACAAGTAGTGACTGCCAAGATCTTTGCCCAAGCACCAACTATTCCTGCCCGTGTCCCTTCTCCCTCTCCTGTTTCCATCACAACCTCCACTCCTGCTCCCAGCCCTCCTGGTTCTTCGACTTCATCTTCTTTAGATTCTACCCCCATACCAGAATTGCCTTTATTCACTTCAAACATACGACCTCAAGCCGTAACAAGCAAATTGTTTGCACCTGTTCCAACTGTTGCCTCGACACACTCTCCTACTTCAAACCGCACTCCAGTCAAGGTTGCTTCAGGATTAGAGTCATCCCCACCCCCTTTAGTGCCACTTCCAACTTCATTCTCACGCCCACAAGCTGCCACTTCAAAGATATTTGCCCCAAGAACAGAGGAAATGAACAAAGGTTTCCTTATGTTCTCAGAAGAGGAGCCAGGCTTAACAAGTATGTGTGTTATACATAATAAAATATAGTTAAGAATGTAATGTACCTTGGTTATTACTAGTGGTGGGACAATTTCAAAATTTGTTGGAATAAACATATTCTAGAAGAGAAATTAATGCACTTACACCAGAAAAATACAATAGGCCTACATATTTCTGAGAAACATTAGATTAACTTCCTTGTTTAAAAACAGACCCATGCTTCACATGAAAATGAAGTTGTTTGTTTACTGTATTGGACACACAACACTTTCCACCAAAGATTGTCTTTAAATTATTATGTGAAGGGTATTTAAAGAATCAGGATTTTTACAATTCTGCCAAATTAAATTGTCTTAAAAATATCATCTTTCTTTGTCTATTCAGTTTGCTTCTTGCTACATTAGATTATCATTTTTAAATAACTCTGTACGAAGATATTGTTACTTATTATTTTTTTTAATAAAATCCAGTAATTTTGAGAATAGAATAAAAATATTTTATGTCGATTTATATTGTAATTGGGTCTTCAGAGGAAAAAAAAAGATAGAATGTTAAAAAAATGTAGTCGAATATGATTTCACTACCAAATAATCAGTATCTAAAATGACAATTTAAATCCTTTACAATCGAGAAGTAAAGGAAAATAGAGCAAAATATCTTTAGAGTATTTTATAATATACAATATATTTTGGGTCTTCAAAGAAAGGAAAATACAACAATAATAATGTACGATAAAAATCTGATAATTAATTTTAAAAATGCGTAATGTTTTTCAGTACTATAAAGTAATGCTAAAGTATTGTTTATATTCGGGTATCAAGTGTACTGCAATTCCCATCCTTAGTTATAACAAAAATGTTTAGTTTTTCACCTAATGCTGTATCAGTTTATGATGAACAGTGGCTATGGAGGCAACTTTAGCTCCTTTGTTGCAGTGCTTAAGGATGAACCAGAGGATTTGACTCATTTGGCACCTACTGCTGGTGATGTGGATGTTCCCTTAGAGACTAACTGTTTCATGTCAGACATGTTTGACGATTTTATATTGTCTGATGGCTACTGTCCTCTTCTGACAGAAGAATTGAACACATTAAGTGATTCACAGTCAAGTCACTCAAGTTCTAATAAGGGTGATGGCAGTAATAGCAGTGATCCTTTCTTTTCTTACCGTGAAGAAACTTCCTCGTCTGGTGGATCTCCCAATTCTGCTCTTCATTCACCGGCTCTTTCAAAGGTATGAGATTAAATTTTCACTTACTCAACAATATTTTAAATTAATTAAAAGCAGAATTATTTTATTTTAATGTTAATTAAAAAGAGAAGACATTGTATTGTCTTTTGCTAGTTGTGAATTGAATTAGGTGTATAGGCATTCCTTTAATCTCCTCCACAATTCTCATGTCAGGATTAAAGGTTCTATAGTAAAAAATGTAGATTTTATTGGTGATTCATACCTGAAAAATATGCCAACAGTATCACGTAGCATATGTTCCAAATATTTCAGATTATTCGAATTTTATCAAACTTGAACATACCTAAAGGTATTGGCAATTGTTGTTGTTTAGTCAATGCCTGAAGACAGGTTTGAACCTCTTGACACCAATAAGGCATCACTCATGAGCAGGGGCGGCCCATCCTTATGTGCTACAGTGCTACAGCACAATGATAATTTTGGCTCAAATAATGTATTTGTAATACCACCATAGTATTTGATCTGTCATTTGACAATTTCCCGTGGTTATGTTCATGACGCGTTATAAAGTGTTTAGTCTTCCTGCCTTCTTTGGTGCCTCAGGGGGTTCGTTGTGCTACTCGAGGCTCCACATGAAAAATGTAGACAGTTATGCGCATGTGCGAAGCTGAAATCACTGCTCTGATTGGCTATTTTTACGCGGGAAAGTGCTGTAGTGAGCTTCAGCACAACACAGCTTGGAGATTGCAAAAGTAAAGCGTAACGAAAGAATGCTTGTTTGTGGAAGAATTCGGAACTATGTACAATGTATTTGGTAATTCAAGTGTCCGACTGCTGCTGCCATCTACCAGTTAAAGTTGCTGTCAACAGCTGTACTATACTGAACAAAAGAGTGTTCCAGATACAAGTTGGATTTCTATACGGAAGACCTGACTTCCGAAATATAGATGGCTGTTCAATTGTCACAATACATAGTATCCAACAATTTACAGGATCCATTCTGTGAAGTATCGAAGTTGTTAAATATTTTGGTTACAACACCAATGACCACTGCTGAGCCAGAAATATATTTTTCTTCCTTGAAGCGCATAAAAACGTTTTTAAGGAACACTATGTCCCAGGATCGTCTCACTGCTCTTGCAATACTGTCAATAGAAAATTGTATGATGTCCAAGATGGAGGGGTTTAACACCAAATGACAAGTTCTGCAGTACGAAAGAACGTCGTATGGACTTCATATTTCATCACTAGACGAGACTCCAAATTAAGATAAATACATAAGTGTAGGCCTCTACAGTAGGCCGATATAGAGATTGTAGCACACTCATTATTTTGACCACCAGCCGCTACTGCTCATGAGGCAACTAAGCAGGAGATAATGGGGTAGAGTGGCCAGTTCTTTTCTCCCTCCATTGCAAAAATCGCTGACTAGTAACATATTACACTAGTCAAACTTCAGATGTATACAAATAATTGTTCTTTCTCTGACACATATCGTCAAGTGAGTTGTATTGTCTGATAATAAACCCTTTGACACGGAAAATGGTTCCTCTCCTGTAGCGTGAATTTGTCTAAATGCCGTTCGGGTTAACGTGAAATTCACATGGGAAATATTAAGCACTGAGGTCCGAGGATGAAGACAAGTTGTAGCAGCAATGTATCTGTATGTCCTGAAACGACATATTCCCTACGAAGCCTTAATGGCTTAGCGATAGAACTCTTTCTTCTCATTATAAAGACCAGACTTCGAATCTCTCCATATAAAATGCACATGTGTAAATAGAGCACACATGATGATTCCCAAGCTATTCCGAGATGGGACTTGGTCTCTGAATAGCGACCAGTTTTCGTGTTAAAGGGTGTACATATCAGGATATTAGCAATATGAATTCTTAAATTACTGGAAAATATAAATGAAATGGGTGAATTTATTATCCCATATGAGAGTCTAATATCTGTTGTAAAAGTAGGAAAGTGCTTTAAAGTCTCTATATGTTGTCAAATAGTATCAGTTTTATCCAGCATATTAAATATTTAAAAATTGTATTCAGGTACCCTAAAACTTATACTTGAGAAAGCTATTTTTTCTACCCGTGGTTTATATTAAATGTTTGACTTACAATACTGTGGACTGAAGTTCCATAAGATATATCTATTATTGGCATTCAGAGTTGCATATTTGTCTCAATCATAAGTACATTTTATATTTATTAATGCATTGAAACATAACTGAGCATGAAATAGAAATATAGAAAAGAAGTAAGGAAATTAAATTTCTTTTTATGTAATCGAAAAATTGTTATCACAATAATTGAATAATTAAAAGTGTCCTAAAATTACACAATCGAAAGATAACTGTATTGTGCCCACCATTGTTTTCAGAGTCCAGGTGACTGCAGTTTGCCATCACTGTGTAGTCCAGGAGATTCTGGAGACGACAACAATATGACTCCTTTCTTATCCCTGAATTTGGAAAACACCAACATGTCAGATATGGACGAAGACTTGAGTATGCGTGCTCCCTATATTCCAATGGGTGTTGGTGATGACTTTCCGTTACTGATGTCAACAGACCTAATGTGGGGAGCTCTTCCAGACAAACCTCTTTCAAGTAAAACCAACAGTAGCAACAAGAACAATCGCTGGTAAATAAATGTACCGTTTCATGAGGTGGAAGATTTTGAAGGAAAATGGCCGAACCATGCTGCTACCATACTAACTTATAATTCACTTATAAGATGCACATGCTAGGCGTAATTCAAAACTAGTGGCATCTTAGTTTTTCTCCTTTCTGAAAAAAGTGAAGATTGTGTATAATATGTGTGTGTACGTGTGTGCTATAGGCTATTTCAAATTTTCATGTTATTTTCAGTGCATTCTTCAGTATTTACGTATCACGAAATATTTATAAGGAACTGTTTTTATTTATTTTAGGTGTACTGCATCAACAACTTCTGTAACAAAGACCACGATAGAATCAAACCTAGCACAATTATTGTGCGCTGATAATACCGTGCAACGATCTAGTCGACCGCCACCAGTGAAGTGTAATGACCATGGTGGAGGCCTAGTGGATCCCAGTGAAGTACTTGGTCAAGTCCTCACCAAGGAACACAGTAAGTAACTCATATTTTCTAATTAATTCATAAAATACTGTACTTGCTTAAAGTTTAGGTGTACCTGTATACTGCGTTGTATTTAATATATATGTATAAAACACTGCAGTCTTTTTTATAGAAAATACTGATGAAGTCTGTTCGAAGTAAGTATTTCTGTAACCATGATTTGTTTACATAT
Organism: Periplaneta americana; assembly: GCF_040183065.1. Taxonomy (NCBI): domain Eukaryota; kingdom Metazoa; phylum Arthropoda; class Insecta; order Blattodea; family Blattidae; genus Periplaneta; species Periplaneta americana. The sequence continues at coordinate 94,994,886 of NC_091120.1, read as the reverse complement.
CGTGTTGTAGAATTTATACTTTTTATATAATTATACAATCCTGTTGATGACAGTGATGGGGCTGCATATCAATTTAAATTTATTTCTGATATTTTCACCAGAGTCTAAACATATAACCACAGAGTATGTGGGCAAGGTGATGCTTGTTTAGCTTCACGGGATTTTGCATTAAAAATATTTCTGTTTGTTACTATGATGACGACGATAACAATATATTTTAATATTTAGGTACTATTCTGAAATTTTAATATTGATTCTGTTCTGAAAACTTGAAAATGTTATCTTCTTTTCCCGACATAGGAACGGGAAAATTCATTTCATTATATATTTCTCATTGAAGATATTAAGTACCGGTATAGTAAGAAATAAAATTTTAGCACACACATATAATATATATACATAGGAAAATGGTTGGTAATATTGTGATAGTTCTATTTGAGAATTTATTACAACTTTACTGAGCGAGAGGAAGATAGATTTTTTGTGTCAAGTATTAAGGGAATGTTTATGGAGAAGTTTGTGCACAAATCCGGTCCTTCTCTCGCTCAGTAAAATTGTAATAAGTTCTCAAAAATCACTATCGCAGTATTACTATCATATATATATATATTGTTGTAGCTGCTGTCCTTGTTATTGTTGATAGGCAATTAGTTGATTTGCATCATTCTTTTTCTAGCTTCCCATTAAACTGCTTCAATGTTGTTGTCCTTCCTATTATCACAGAGAAGAAGGTGCTTTTTGTTCAAAATTTCATTTTTGTTCCATATTGGGCAGTTTGATATTGTTGCCAAGTTTAGTTTGTTGGGATTCTCAATAAGACAATCATGTCTCAGAAACAGTCAGAAATGTGCTACTGTTTGTTTTCGAGATTTTGTTAAAATGTGTCTTTCCTCATGAACTTTTTCATATAGTTTGTCTTTCAGTTCTTCATAGTTGTTTATTTCAAGTCTGTTGTAATGGCCCCTTATTAATTTGCATTTTGTTGGAAATTCAACATTAGAGTTAGACTTTGACTTTGTTTTGCCTAGGGTAGCTTTTTAGCTAATTTGTCAGCTTCTTTGTTGCCATGCAGACCTACGAGATGATATTCACTGGAAAACAATTTCCGTGCATCTTGATTTGATACTTTTGTACAATTTATGTGTGATCTATATAAAACATTAAGCAGAGCTATTTTTATTGCTGTTAGTTCTCCATCGAAATTGTTTACATATTTTCCCAAGACCACATATTACAAAAATTCTGTGCTAAATATTCCAAAGCTTGCCTCCTTGTTGTATGTATGTACATAAACCATAGTTATATTTTTGTTTATCATGTCACACATTTTGAAGATTCGAAAAGTTGCAAAAATTCTGCGATTTGAAATTAAAGTGCTTGTTCAAATGTTCCGTAATCAAAAGTCTTCTAATTTGAATATGATAGAATATTATTCAAGTATAAATAATGTCATTTCATATAAGTAATGAGAGCTAATTAATTAATTGTTCGTTTAATGTAATTGTAGTGTTAACTGATTGAGCCCCATCACACATTTCCTTATCTGTTAATATTTTAGTTTCGAAACTGCCACTTTCAAATGTAGAGCTAGTAACTAGTATTGACTTTCATGTTATTTGATCAATATATGAATAATGATGTGTGGATTAACATTATAAGCATAATTATGAAAACTTACACAATTTGGAATAAAGCATCACTTAAAATCTCAGAACTAGGCAGATTGCCTTTTGAAGTATGTGAATATAAGATAGTTAGTAATAAAGCATTATTTTATGTAAACTGAATGCTGAATTAGACTGTCCATCAGAATATTCTCTCCAGCAAGAATAAAAATCCTTATAATAATTATATCCTAAATATAAAGGAATTTTATTGCAGTATTGTAATTTATATTGAGTAGAATTCAATATTCTGATTATATCACTAGAGTAGTATCCATGTTTTGAAATTATTCACAATGACAGTGTTACTTTTGGAGTTGCTAGCAAATACAAATTAATATTAAATGTTCTTGAGTGTTTAAGATTGATGAATTCAAAAGTCTTTATTATGGTCATTAACTTGAATAAACTGTAATTTTCGAACAATAAATTATATCCCTCTGAAGAGAAAATCTAATGAAATGTTGTTAATTTCATGTTGATGGACACACACACACACACACACATACACACTAAAAAATACAAGAGTGTAGATTGAAACTGGGTGGTAAAATATGTAAACATTGTTATGCTAGTGTATTATTCTAAATTACTTTCTGGTATTGCAAAGAAGAAAATGGAATTTTATTGTGGCATGGTATATTTTATTTAATTTTAGTATCTTGAGCACTTCATTTCTAGAGTCATTTTGACTAAATCGTATACAATCACTGAAGGAAATGTACTGTATAAAGTCAAATTATTACTCAGGAAAAGAGTGATCATTTTAAAAAGTGCAAAGTGAATTTAGCTAATAGAGACAGTTTCCAAAAAAAAAAAAAAAAAAAAAAAAAAAAAAAAAAAAAAAAAAAAAAAAAAAAGAGAGGACTACGAGTTGATGATGAATAATTTCTTAATGTTATTGTTTAGTCAACTGTCCGAAGACAAGTCTGAACCTCACAAGTGATACCAACATGGCACCACTTATGAGACAACTAAGCCAGGAGATAATGCGGTAGGGTGGCCAGTTTCTTTCCTCCTAATTTCTTAATATCACTTTTATTTTTTAAATAAAATAATTAAGTATTCATACATAAATTGATTACAGTCGTAGAAATAACTGCTTTTCAAATATTAAAATATTAATTTTTTCTCTCATTAATTCTCACACTTCAAAAAGTAACACTGTTGTTATTTATTTACGTTTTTTCCCCTCGATTGAATTTTTTGTTGTAATTCTAAAATAATATGCGACACTCTGTTCATTATCAAAATTATTTATGCTCGCACATCATGTTGAATTAATAAATTAATATATTCATTGTTTGGGAGTGGTAGTTTTGATGACATTGATTGTATCCCCTACAAGGAACAGCACCGACAGGTAGTATGGAGTGGACTGCCATTCCAGGGCTGCCTCTACAGCGTTTGCTACCCCAGAAGGGGGGTGGTTCCATGTGCCCATCATCAAACCTGAAGAAAAACAACTGTGGGAGTGCTGGGCCCTCTGAACGCCCTTGCAAACGTTCATGTACCCCCACTACAGATGAACAGTACACTACTGCTGGAAACAAAAGGACTAAGAATGAGCTAAAGACACCCCAGAAACTTCCATCCCAGCTGTTGCAGCAGCTGATCCAGACAAATGGTACCCAGAATGTAAGAACCAAGGGACCCCGAGCTGATTCAGTTTGGGTACTAGATGGAGGGGGGACATCTGCCAGCAACAAACAACAGGAGCACCATCCGAAACAGCCACCTCCGGTACCCAGTGACAGCGTCCTTATGAATTTACTGGTTAGTGGATGTGATGTGAGTGCTGGTTACATATGTTTGAGTTCTAGGAACAATTCTAACAGAAAACTGGCTACTCCACTGTAGCGCAAACACATTTATGTGGCAGGGATAATGGAGTCATAGATATGTTCTATGTGGTGATCACTAGCAGTATTATAATAGTATGCATTAAATATTTTAGTGCATGCTAAATGTGCTGTTGCTAGTGTACATCGTAAATATAGCATTTTCATCAATAAAGGGATGATTGGACCTGCATTTCTTATCAACTTGCAAGTGGCATATATTCTGGGTGTCCTTAAACTGCAGTTACAGTGAAGGGATTCGAAAGAGGGAAAGTAAAACCAACCTACTTGAATGCTCTTACCCTTAACGTGTTATATGAGAGATAGGGTGTTCAAGATGATGTTAGATAAATTTCCAAATTCTGGTCTTTCATTTTTAATACTTTCAAGAATACAGTTCTGTAAAAAAAAATTTTGTGGGGTGAAAATATACATAGAAATATTTTTATACTTAGTAAATATTTAACATAGTACTATATCTCACGTGCCTTCATTTGTGAAATTTCCAGAACATAATTCTAACCTCCATCCCCTTCATTAAAAATGGCATGTAATAATTTTAGTCATATTTGAGACCAAGCAAATGACCAGATGTCCTGAAATTTCAGATTCGTGTTTCGTCTAATTTTCAATAGATAATTCCAAGGAGAAGATTTTTATTAGGTTACGATATCATATAGAAAGTCCAGATATGTGTAATTAATTCGCACTTTTAAATTTATTGATGTTTATACCCATTTATCTTTTGTGCAGTTGATTGTTATAATGTAAGTAATTAAGTCTGCATTGGGACCAAAATTTAACAATGAATCCATGTCGGAATTTATTTTGTTGTTAGATCATAAAGTAGGCTACATATGTTGTGGAAATTTTAACATATTCTAATGTTATTTCGAACAAGTTTCAAATGCAACTTCGCACTTTAGATGTTACCATAAAAATTTTGTTCCACAATACCTCTCTTTAGTTTAACACCCAGACTATGTCACTTGTGTTCATCATCCCACTTCCTATTACAGCCATAAATTACATAGCTAACATGTGAGTAGGTTGGGACAACAAACTTTTAGGTACCTTTGTAGTTCAGTGATAAGGCCCATTGATGTATGGAAAGAATTGATAATTATACAGTGAATCCTGTGTTGATGGCGACCGTGTTTTGTCAGAATTTGTCCCTTTTATTGTAAAAAATTGATATTCAAAGCTAGATTTGGAAATTTTAATATTACTATTTTATAATTTTAGCATGTTTGATTGAATTCAGGTGAACAGCCTTGACAGGTTTTGCTGTATAGGTATCAACTTCGTCACTTACCAACATTATTAAATATTTTATTAAATCTTCATCAATGTTTGGAAAGAAAACTTGTAGCTGTTCATGATGTGGAAGTGAGTTTGCTTCTGCATTGAAACTTGACTTATGTCTTTGCTGAAGATACGTGTTACTTCTTTTGTACGTGGTTCCATTGGCTCTCTGTATTTATTAGGGCATCATAAATATTTAGGTGTTCCTTGTGGTACAAAACTCTGTGCAGCATTCCGTTCCATTGTTCCCCAAAAAGAGGATTTTAACATAAACTTTGACAGGAACACGGTGCAAGCGCACATTATTTTACAGGTACCTCATGTGTTTATACCTGTATGTTATTATATGTGGTGCTGTACAGCATCTCTTGTTGTATTTATTATATTTTTAATAGATACTATATATTTCCTACAGTTCTGCTGAGCAGAAAGAGGTATAAAAATGCAATAATGATATAATATTTTGCCATGGTCAAAGACTTTACCATCTCTCATCTATTCTTTTCATGTGCAGAACATTGGATTGCATTACTGAAATGGTCATCTGTTTGTTTGGTACTATATAAAAGTAGATAATCCACATTTTAAAATAGGCACCAAAATACAGGCACTCTCCAAATTATAGTGATGGACAATAAAATAGTGTAATTGAACTGTTATTCATTCACATATGTTACTCGTTTATAAAATAACTGTAATTTCACTGGATCACGAGTTTTTTTTCTGCCTGCTGAATTTAAGCCTGCAACATGGATTAGCAGTTAAGAGTAATTCATGACTCCTGATGATGACCTGAAGGCGAATATATGAGCCTGAAGCACAGAGTTAATCGTGCCTACCTTGGCTTAAATATTTTCTTCACAAATAATAAAATGAAGCGAATTTTTGTAGTCTGTTCATTCATTGGCTGATATATATGGACTATATTAATATTATTCCATTTCATATTAAAACCTAAATTAGAATTATGTAACTTGGAGACTACCTGTATTCTATTTATGACAACATTCCCATTTTAATTTGATGGAATGTAATTGATGTATTTCAGTCCTGTTTATGTTCCAGTTTCTGAAGTTGAAAGTGATAAGAGCAGAATGAAATTTTCTTCGGGTTTTTGCAGATTAAATAAGTGGCATGAAAAATAAGATCTTAATATCCTTTGGCATAAAATTAGTTGCAGGTAATGCAGTATGGGGATAGTTGGAAGTGTTCTTCATAGCTGGATTGAATAATTTCAGATGACTGTTCTCATGTTCATTCTCTTTTTTTCTTTCCTTCTTGTAAATAGTAGTTAAGAAATATAGGTGTAAATATTTAGAAATAATATAATTAGTGAAGATTTTTCTTTGTGACTTTTCCTTATTTACATTGTTTGTAAAATGGAGGACTTCATTATGGATTCAAAAATGAAATGGAAGGTCTATTCAACTATAGCCAGGCAACATTCAAAACATAGCGCTTCTGTTGTCGACTCGCGCATGACATCATTGTTCTAGCATAGAGTTCAATGCTTAATCGCCACTCCAATTTGTTGGTTTCTGTGCACTATGAAATGTATGTTGCCGTGCTATAGCACTGGATTAAAAATACAAATTTCTTCCATATCCTGATCCCATGTCCCACTTCATTCTAATATATGATACTATTTATGAATTAATTAGATTAAAAATACTGTTACATATCATTCTTTTTCGTATAAAGAAGTCAAAGTTAATTTATTGTTCACTCCCTATACATTAAATATTCGCAAGGTTCAGAGATCATCCGAGAAAAAAAATCAATTACCACTAACTATAAAGGTTATTCCTATTTTTATTAAAATCATGAACTCTATTTGTGAAGACAGGAAATCTTGTAACTAATATACATTTTGTAGAGATAATGCAAACATATTCTCGTTCATTGGGTAGAGCAGCAGTCGGCATTTCATGCGGCAAGACGCATCTTACGTCATACTTATGCAGGGGTAGTTCACTAATGCATCCCTCCACACACACACACCCACGCCACATAGGACAGGCAGAGTACATACGTAACTGGCGATCAGCATGTCTGTTTCTAAACTACTAAATGTAAAGACTGCAGCAAAACGAATATTTGTAGAAGAATGGGAAGAGAAATTCTTTTGTAGTGCACAGAAAAAAAATGTAACATGTTTGTTATGTTCTAAACTACTTAAAGGGTTTCATATTATAGAGACATTATACAAAACTCCATTATCACGTGTACTTTGCCATAATATTAATACTGATTAAGGAAAAAGCGCGCCGATTATCATTATGATGAAGAACCAGATTTCACTTCACTAATTAAAACATCGGGATAAGCTGATGAGTAATTTCAAATCCATCAGAAGGATGCTAAGACATCATATAGTTTGCTTACTTACTTCCAGACTATATGGGGGCGAGGTTCAGTCCTCTCCTCCCTCCAGCCTACTGCTTTCTACCACCCCTCGTCTTGCAAAGTGGGCTGCATTTCATATGATGTACCTACTTTGACGTTCTGCCGACCCCTGGGTAGAGTGTAATTTTATTCTGTAATTGCTTGAATGAGCTTGTCATGTCTGTTCTTTCTTCTCCGATCTCAAAAAAATGTGAAGAGTGCATATCTTATAAACTATGAAACTGGAAAACTATATAATTATATATATTAAATTTATTGGACATATTATTGAAGTACCGTTATTGTGGAATTTTCCTATTCTGCTCCATGAATTCAATCTGCACAATCCATTCGCAAATGAGATATGATTTGCAGTTCTGTAATGGACAATTTTACATAAATTATTGCTTCTCCTTGTGAAAACGTAACTAAAATGAAGAGTTCTGTAAATGTTGTATCATAATATTCTTAATCCCTCCACCCAGAGAAAATCACTTTTTCCAGTAGGCCTACTTCTCTTTAATAGCTTATATTTAATCTAGGATTTAATATTGATTAATGTTAGCTTGACAAGTGGCATACCTCAATAATTCATCCGTGTTATATGAGGTCAGTATTGTATCTCTTGATATTAATGAAAATCGGGAAATTGAAGTTTTTATTCACCATATCGAAAATATGTTCCTGTTGTTTGTTTGCATAATAGCCTTTTTTCCATAACTTCGAATCTCACTCTCCAAAAGTGGCAAGTGTGAACTTATTGAAATACGTTATTTCTGTCGTCCTTCGTATACGAGTATTAACATAAAAGAAAGTAATCTTAAAAGAAAAATTGAGATATTTGAATATCTAGACAGCTCATTGGGCACAATTTTTTTGTTACATAAACCATTTATGATGTACTCCAATTCATATGGTATAAAAATGCTTAAAATAATTCATGCGTTTAATATTTTGTATATAATTTTTATTATAATGAATTATTCGTGTGAAATAAATACTGACATTAGGCATGAACTATTTTCATATGTAATAATTTTTTTCATGAAACTAAGCTTAGTTGATTAAGATCTGGACTGCAGGAAGCAAGAAAGATCTGTATAACAACTAGAGTGGAGAAACTTGTGGTTCCATGTATTTTGTTGTAATCGGTAAATAGTTACGTTTTTCTCATTATTGCTTCACTTCTTAAATGATAATGAATCACTACAGCTGATAATATGGATAAAATAATTTGTACACATAATATACTACTCTAACTGGTTTATACGTCATCATATACAAATAATTTTGGAAAAAAAATATTGTGAAATTGTAAAAACCGATTCCGAGGTTTTGTTTTTGGGACGAATTTTTTTATTTGCATCATATAAGATTTATTTGCGGAGTACACATGAAATATTATCATTTTGCTCGTAAAATAACTTTATATTTGTTGAACTTCATATACAAAGATCGACACAAAATAGCAGTTTTCTCGAAAATTGCTTAAATAATGTTATTCTCTCTGTCATTTTCATTAACTTCTGAAATAACCTGAAATAATATAGAGGACCCATGTAAATCTCAAGGTAGATGTTCATAGAAACTTAACTACATACTAATACAGTAGAAGAAGCATTTCATAGTGTCAGTAATTCGTCAGGAGCTCCCATTACTCATTCTCCTGTTCATTTGACTAAAACTTTCGTAAAATAAATGAAATTGTAGATAAAGTCGTTTGTTTTGCATTTCCGCTATAGTGCAATCTTGTAACTTCTAAACAAATTGACTTCTTAAAATTTATTTCTAGATGTATTGGTATAAAAGTAGAGATTGCCGTCCTTGAGCATGAATGAGGCCAATGTTTTAGCTTACCTTGCAAATGTGCTCATCATTAAGATTTTGTTTATCTTTCATAAAATAAAAAAGGATAAAGAGATATATTCGCTGGTATATTAATAAGTCAGAACAATACAAAATCCCCACGGAACAATATAAAACACAAAATACCCCACAATAAGCAAGTGGCTAGACAGAAAGATTCATTCTATTTCCGAAAAGTGAAGTTTAAATGATATTCTGTATTGCGTGCTAACATGTATGTAAGTTTTTTGCAGTGGCACACATTTGGAACAGTAAGTCTGCAGAACATCAGAGTGCAGATTCTTGGACCACATCCACAGTCTCTTCAAGAACGAAGAGTAGGAATTGGGAACATGTGATTTCAGTTACAGTATCTCCAACATATATAAAAATATAATTTTTGAACTCTGTATATTTTTTTCTATTGTGAATAAAGAATAGATATTATATGTATGCCTTCTTTTTCTGAGAAATATGTATTTTGTTTGTGGGAATTCAGATGGATTGATATTAAAGTAAACATTAACGTTTAGATGAGATATTATTATATCAAATCCATTTTGATTTTCTGCAAACAAATTTGGACCCAGAAAACTCTTAGATACGAAGATGAAGTAGGAAGGATTTAGCATCAAAGAGTAGGAGATTTGTTTAGTCGTCATCGTTTCATTTAAAACTATGATTGGGATTTGTGTACAAGGATTTTGAGTTTTCTTGTTCATTAATTTACCAGTAATTGAGGGCAATCTGTTTATGCACGAGTTTCACTCTCATTAATGCTTGCTCTTACAAGTCCATAACTTACTTTCACATACTGTATTCTTTCTGTATGTCCTGAATTGTTAAATATTTTATACATTTAAATTAGGCTGTAAATGTAAATTATTTGAGAGAAGTGATAAACATAATGTTTAGTTAGACTTCATTCATTGCCACTATATCTATAAATATCCGGTTAAAGTAGTTTTTAGGAAACATTGGGTTAATAAAAAAAGGAAATCTAATTACACAAGATTGTAGTGTATAATAAACATTATTGGATTATTGTTTTCAATTAGGAAATATAGTTAGCCATGTTGAATACAATAACAGTACAGCTGGACTTGTAATGCCATCTAGGGTATATGAATTTCTTGTTGGCAGTTTGAGATCTTATCATAGAGAGGTTCGATATATATAAAAATAAACCACTATACTTTTAAATGCGTTAGTCTCTTAAACATGTTGCCCTTTCACCCCTGTCCTAGTTACATTTCTCATAGAATTTTTATAGAAATTAAGTATTTTAAAAATAATTATAGTCTCTGAAGTTGCTTGGTATAAAATTTATCAATATGTCTCAGCCACAGAACTTTAATTGTATGCAACTGAAGTCGATAATACTCCTAATGTATAATAATTTCGTGTTTTTTCAACATTCCTTTCCATTAAGAACAGAAATTCAGACAGTTTGTTTTTCCATTACTGGTCGAGGAATTTTTGGGAATAAAATTGACAGAAACACACATAGTCCTTCATGCCATATTTCTTGCAAATCGACTAAAATTCACAGACATGAAAAATGTACTGTTCATTTTGGAAATGTTCATAAAAAAGTATATGAAGTTATATGTATGAGGGTCATACTGAAAGTTATAAGCAGGGAACGGATTTATATGGACTAAAAATATATGAAATATGTAAATATATATGTAGTTATTTTTACCAAAATATGGAATTAAATATGGATTTTTACCAAAATATGGAATTAAATATGGATTTTTACCAAAATATGGAATTAAATATGGACTTAAAATTATAAAAAAATGACTATGTACGTTAAATATTGGTACATTTTAATCAAACTAAACAAAAAATATAATGGACGTACCTTATCTTCCAATGTAGTTTCAACAAAACACAATTTTTATTGTCTGTTACCATAACAATAGGTTACAAACATTTCTTTCAAGTGCTGAAAAGTGAATCTTCTTCTATTGTCTCTGAGGATAGATTTATACTGACTAAAAGAGCGTTCGACGTCACAAGAAGTAACTGGTACATAATTCAATTTCACAATGTCTGCTGGGGATAAGTCCAAGTTAATCTTCACTGTTGATTCACCACTCATCACAGCAACAACCTTTTGTAGTTCTTCATATCCAGGGTTTTTTGAAAGTACAGTGTCCACCTTAGCTCTTACTGCATCTGCAACTTTACCTCTACCACGATTCAGTTGTTCCACAGTACTATTTATAATTTCAAAACTTTCAGATAGTGAAAGGTGCCTATTTTGGAGACTTTTGAGCGTTTTTATGATGCATGAAAATGTATGCTGAATGTGAGCTAAGTCATTCTTCACACTTATGTCACAGGTAACTGTTTTCGCAGTATCAATTGAGACTGCATCTTCAGAGTCCAATGCAAGGAGAACATTGTTAATAGAGTCTATATGTTCGGCATAATATTCAACTGCTTCTAGCCATGTACACCATCTAGTTAAAATTGGCTTTGGTGGCAATGGAATTTCAGGGTACATTTCTTTCAACACGTTAACTCTACTGGGAGCTTTGAGAAATACTTTTTTCACTGATGAAATCAACAAATCTACTTTAGGGAAATTGTCTCTGACCACTTCTGCCACACGATGAAATGCATGCGCCACACAAGTAAAATGAGTCAATTTAGGATATACAACAGATAATGCTTGTCCAGCTTTGACCATATAAGGGGCAGCATCGCTAATAAAGAATAACACATTATCGTACATAATACCCTTTGGCCACAGGATACCCATAGCTTCGTTGAACAGTTTAACTATAGTTTTGTTATTGCACTTTTCTAGAACATCACAATGTAAAAGAATTCGTTCAGAATATTGTTCACTTAACAAACCGATAACTACATTACCAACAAGTCTACCTTCTTTGTCGGGAGTCTCATCAATGGAAACCCAAATTGAACTATCTTTAATTTCATCTCTTATCTTCTGTATTGTCTCATCGTAGATGGATGGAGCATACGTCTTCCTAAGTGTTGACTCATCCGGGATTGTATGTTGAGTATATTTTTCAAGGAATTCCCTGAAGACCTTATTCTTTAGTTTGTAGAGAGGAATATCAGCAGAGATGAGAGAACGGCACAGGTCGATGTTAAACTCAGATCTTACATTCGATGTTGTTGGTTGTGTTAAAAACAATTGTCTCTGCTTGGAATTTAGTTGTTTGTTGGCCTGATGTTTACTAGTTGTAATGTGTTGTTGCACCAGGAACTTTTGTGTAGATGATACTGCACACTGACACAAATTACAAAATAATATTTTATTGTCAGTTGATAAACCATCTTCTTTAAATTCTGAAATGTAACTTGTTAGTTTTGATTTTAAATTGACTGAATGACGTACTTTTGGCATATTTACCGTCTTTATAGTATGATTTACAAAACTGAACCTATGTGTACTCTGACTGGCATTTAACTGTTGAGCTGCACAACTGAAGTCTGTTAAAAATTTTAAATTAAATTAATACAGTTTTGTAACTTACTTTCCCATTGTTGATAGGACTGCTAATTTTCAAATAACTCTGATGTTAAAGGGATTACTGAACATGTGTTTAAATCTCTATTGTTGAAATGTATTTTTAAAAGTTAATGGAATTTTGTTTTGTTTTATTGTTAAACCTAATATAATATGGACTGTTTTATATGAAATATGGAAAATATATGGAAATTAACGAAAATATGTACTAAACTCTAAAATATGGAAAAATATGGAAAATAAAAGTAGGATTTTTCAACCCTACACATTGTGAAACATAAAGATAATGCAAAATATAAATTATATTAGCTTTATAAGTAAATATGTATTTACATATAAATCCTTTCCCTGGTTATAAGCAACCCATTGTTATAAATCTTAATTTTTATTTTTTAGACATACCAGGTACATCATCTTAATTTACATACACCTCATCTTTGGAATGTGGCTGCTGAAATATACAAAGAGCATCGTGCTTTTTACCCATCATTTGTAAGAAAAGGAAATTCAAAGTGAAATATAGTGGAACACGTGTTGTCAGCAAATAGCTGGATACACTACGAAGATAGATCTTAATTTACAGACTTTTCTGTCACTTTTCAACATAGTCTCCATTTCTTTGCACACATTTTTCCTGCCGTTCTGTAAGTTTGAAAATTGCTTTGCTGTAGAAGTTCGTTTCATCTTCTCGAAGACACTGATACACCGCATTCTGGATGTCCTCCAGCATCTTGTAGCATTGGCCTCGCAGCTGCTCCTTTACAGAATCGAAAAGATGGTAGTCAGAGGGTGCGAAGTCGGAACTGTAGGGAGTTACAGAAGAGATTCCCACCCAAATGTTCTGATTTTCTCCACAGTGACACGATCATTGTGAGTCCACGCATTATTGTGTTGCAGGATGATGATCTTTTCAGGGCATTTCTTGCGCAATGCACGACAGAGGTTCAAAACTACCTGACTATAGTGGACAGCTTTTATGGTCTGTCCAATTCAACCAAAATGCATCCCAGAACTCATCAACTCTTTCCTTGTTGTGTTCTGTGGAGGCAGTTCGAGGGTGACCGCTACGATGGTTATCTTGGATGCTCGTGTTCCCATCTTCGAAATGTTTCACCCATCTCCTAACACTGCTGGCACCCATGCACACATCTCCGTATGCACGCTGAAGTCTGAGATGAATTTCAGCAGCAGATTTTTCTTCTTTAACAAGGAATTTAATGACAGCACGCTGTTGAAACGAACCATTGTTGTCGACCATTTTGCAAACATTGTCTGTGGTCACATAATAGAAGTTAATGACGTCACAGTATGTCAATACATAGTGTAAAGTCAATAGATTATGATCATATAATCGTTTTTGTTACATTGTTGAAATTGAAATTATAGCATTGTGTTGCTCATGACTTTCAGTACAACCCTGTGTATAAAAGCGCAACATCCATTGAAAAAGTATGGAAAGAAATGTTTTTTTCTTCCATACTTGCTGCTAATTAATACCTGCTTCATTTGAGTCTTATATAGTACAGCCATAGATCCTTTCAGTATTATGTGAAGATATATAGTAAATAATATTCACTAATTTTGTATTAAACAACTTCTTTTATATGAATAAAAGTTTGATAGTATGGAATAGTATGCTGGTCTGCCAGGATAGTTAGTGAAGAAGTTTATCTTCATACCTTGGGATTGGTTATGTCCCTTGTCTTGTGTTGTGCTGATCCCACGTCCAGGAAGGTCTGCATTATATAGTTTTCTACTCTGCTCTAGAAAATAAAATACATTACGACACCTGAAAAGGGCACAAAGGGATAGAGAAAGAAGGAAAGTGATATGCTGGCTTTATGTGAGGGGAGTAACGTTTTTATTCAGGATAGTAGATAACATTGTTTCATTATCATATCTTAATTCGAGAATACTGAACATTAAATGACTGAGATGATCCCCTCCCCCTCCCCACACACACATACTATCACTTCACTGACAACATTCTATAATTTTCTCTTGTCTTTATTTGTAAGTATAAATGTCTTGCCTTTAATAAGTGAACCAAGTAAGAGAATGCTCATTTTTAGGCATTTGCATGGCTTGTTTCTGCTCATAATAAACAAGTTCTGCTGAATTTTAATATTCAATCTGTTAACTTTATGCTTAGGCTATGTCTTCATAAGGATTTGATACGGATGGCTAACATTTCTGCCATTCCTTATCACCATTTCAAAAAAATAATATTACAGTAATTTCTTTAGTAGGCAAAATGTAACTTTACAAACGTATTTCTAATGCATTCTTATAGTTACTCTTGCCTCTCACAGCTGTAATATAACAGATATATACAGCATTTCTATTACTGATGAGGTACTTCGCATGATTGTATAGTAAATTAAATTGATTATTCATTATTATGGTTTACTGACAGCACTGGGCTTCCAAACTGGTGAATTCAGATTCGACTCTTCACGAGAGAAGAAAAAATTCTCTTTCTCTCTCTCTCTCTCCGATGAGGAAGTATATGTTCATTGTCTTAGCATGTGTTGTCTTAATTACAGGCTTGTGTCATGCTTATTGGTACTGCTTATGTTTGTGCATAATCTCCAGGGTATATGATAGACAAGAGGGGTCAATTTTTAAAGGAGAAAATTAATGATTATTATATTATTGAAAATAATAAAACTAATAATGATAGTCTAAAATATTTCTGAGGATTGTATTGTTAGGTTTCAGAACTCCACTAAAAAGTATTGAGTTTTATAGCAGGGAGAAAAAAATGCATTGCACTAAATTTTATGTGTTCTTGGACTTTGAGAATTGTCAGACTGCTATGAGGAAAGGTATTAAGAACCTGTCTAGTTGATGATTGCAAACTTTACCCGAAAAATTTTTAAGTAGTAGTTGAGCTCCTTGTTTAATGAAGTAAGAATTTTATTATTTAATATAAATTTTAATTTAAATATAAATATATTTATATATTTAAAGTGATTGAAATTGGTTACACTTTCAAAATGACGACAAATTATTATTATTATTATTATTATTACTACTACTACTACTATTACTACTACTACTACTACTACTACTACTACTACTACTACTACTACTACTACTACTACTACTACTACATTATAATCATTTTCTTCTTTTTTGGGAATACTTGTTTCAAACTCATGGTGAAAATAATTTGTCTATTGGAGTAAGAAGTGTACACAGTTCAAAAATTCTATTAATCATGGCAATCGATCATGGGATTTCAGAGTTGACCTTGCTATAAATTTCTTGCTGTAATAGAGTAGTGTATAGTTTTGGGGTGTGATTACACTTAACAGCAATTATAATTACACATAGAATATGAATGACATTCAGTTACGACATTTGCGCACTTTACCTCGTTAATTCTGCATATTGTATTTGGATGCCATTGACTGCACAGTTGATGGATGTTATAAATGCATGTTATTGTAATAAATTAAATAGGAACCCAACTTTTTTTTACATATAAATAGATATATTAGTGAATCAGTTAGGCAAAATAATTTTTTAATAATGCTTTTGTCTCGTTATGAATGTGCTAGTTGTTTTCAATTATATTAAGTAGGTTGTTTTTGTAATAGTTGGATTGAATTCATTTTCATTCGTATTTTACTGCAAGTTTGAGAAGCATTTCTTTTAATTCATGGTTTGAAGAACTTTATTCTAATTGTATATACAGGATATAAAGTATACTTTTAATTTTATATGCACTTGATTTAGTTCATGGGCATGCTTTCCATGTGAGGTCATTATGTTTCGTTTTAGAGGAGCTGCGTTGAAGTTCCATTGAAGTGTAATAATCTATTCCTATAAGATTCATCTTCTTCATCACAGAAGTTACATTATAAATAGACCTCACGAAATATTTATACATTTATATCTATTTTAAGCCAGTTAAGTTTCATTCACAGAAACCATTGTGTTTGTTTAATAAGGCGTGCATGTGGCGATATTTAAGCCACTTAAAAAAAAAGAGTGAAAAAATGTACAGAATGTATGAGATTCTGAAGTGACCAATTGATGAAATTAATAAAACTAGATATAATATTCCCTTATATTGCTCACTCCCGAGATATTTATTTTTATATTCTCACTATAAATCATTAACATTATAAAGTACAAGTAGAGAAGGCAAGACCTGTCCTGCAACCTTATCATGTGCCGTGGCTATATCACCAGTGGGTATGGAGGGGAAGATAGGTTTCAGTCTGAGATGAACTTTCGTAACACTAGATCATATAATATTAACCATCATGAAACAAACTCTCTTTCGGATAGCTCATTCTTTCCCCTCTCACACAGCTCACATGCCAGGTCTTGCCTCCTCATCTATAACATCTTGCACCTGTAACGAATTTCAATGGAACTTAGAAATGATGGAGCTATCGACGGTTTTGTTGTTTGATTTATATTGTCAAGCTAAAAGCAAGTAGAAAGACAATCTTTTGATACATATACAAGAAATACTTATTTTTACGTGTGGAGATGTTAATATGTATTGATATAAATGAGGAATATATTAGTTTGTATTTCCATAACTAAGTTAGCTAGTTCAACAGGCATGTGGCTACGTAAGATTTTGCGTCACGTTTTTGTTTTTCTTCATTTCGGATTATATACTCTGTACGGGCTGACATCATTTTGTGCTATGATAGCTAAATAATGATTTCCATAAGTTGTGTTTATCTTCTTTCAAGAATGCACCATTAGTCAAATGGAATTTGTGATGGGAAAAGATGGTGTTGAATATCATAATTACATCACTATCATTTATCGAAATAAATAGATAGTCTAAATTCATATTTTCATTGTGATGTACCTGTTTATATGGGATTAAATATAGGCACGCCACTTCTATACTAGTCTGAAAAGATTCTAATGACTCCATTCCATTTTCAAAGGAATCCTGGCACATGACAAATACCACAAAAAGAAAAAAACTTTCTTCTTTATGAGACAAAGATAAATGTTGTGTGTTGTCAATGTTGTGCGAGAATTTGTTGTCTTTGTCCTATGTCACAGATGCAGATATTTAACGTTTCGGAGCTATGCATTTGTCCCATCAAAGAAGGGGAGAGGGGGAACTATATTTTGGATCCATTATTAGCTATTTTTCAGGACTCTTTACTCCTGGTAATGGATCCAATAAGTTCCCCATTCTCTGCCTTCCATGATGATGGAACAAATGCATAGCTCCGAAACGTTTAATATCTGCATCTGTGACATGGTGCAAATACCCTAAAATCTTGTATCAAGCTGAATTTTCATTTTTCTGACTGGAAATGGGAGTAAGCTACTCTTTATTTCTAAATCAATGCAATTAAGCCACAAAGGATAGGCGTAATATTGGAACTAATTCTGTTAACATAAATATGATAATTCTGATAATGAATTACCAGGATATTTAAACACTTTTTAATTTTACATCATTTGGTTTGTGATGTCTAAGTAACATTAACATCTTGTACCGGTATCACATTTATATGACATTGTGTTACATCACAAAGTAACCTTTATTATCTGAGACTACCAATCAGTTCGACAATTTTTGGTGGACAATAACTTTACCACATTAAATTATATTGTTAATTTATTTGTGAGTTTTTTTGGTCACTTGTGAGAATTATATTAAGATACATTATGCAGAAAATTATTCTTTTCCTGAAAATTTTAACGTGCTTATAGTATATAGAAATTCTGTCATTCTGTACGAAGCAATACATATTTTTTGACTATTTTTCTTTGTAAATTTTTTTTTCTTTGTTGCAAAATTCGGTATTTTAGACACTGACATAAATTTATTGTTTGTTGGACTTTTTTAATTGGAATAAATTCCGGTTTATCACCAATTATTTTCACAAATTTCATTCCTTGTGTACACTTTAAAACAGACTCACTTGCTGAAAGATAAATCTTAAATATTCTTATAGGTTGCAATTATTTTTTTTAAATTTCATGATATTCTTTGACATGTATCTTTATACTTAAATTGTTTTTTTTTTTTTTTAATCAAGTTTTGAATAAGGTTCAACATGCCAGTATTGCCCTAAATATGTATTATATTACAATGTGTTTATGATGAAATAGGAAGGTAAATAGTCAATGTTCATGCTATTGAAAAATGCCTTAAATTTTAACCATTTAATTTTCTTTACATTCTAGCTTAGTTCTATTTGTTGTTTTCAACCTATTGAAAAAGTCTTGATTTTTAACCATTTAATTTTCTTTACTTTCTAGCTTACTTCTATTTATTATTCCCGTCCTATTGAAAAATGTCTTGATTTTTAATCAGTTTAATTTTTTTTACAGTCTAGTTTAATTTTATTTATTGTTTTCAGCTTATTCGAAAAATGTTTTGATTTTTAATCAGTTTAATTTTTTTACAGTCTAGCTTACTTTTATTTATTGTTTTCAGCTTCTTCGAAAAATGCTTTGATTTTTAACCAGTTAATTTTCTTCATATTCTAGCTCACATCTATTTCTTGCTTTTATGATAACGTTTAAGAAAAGGGAAGGAAACATGATATAATGCACCTGATTTCAGGGATGATGGCTGCCTCTATGGCAGTGGTGAAGAAGACGAAATCCAGAAATTAATTTTTTGTATTATTTATGTAATTCTAATTTTAAGATTTCGTGTGTCTATTCGAACTATTTTGCATCTTCATAGTACCATATTTTAGCACAACTAAAAGTTACAAAAATTATTTATTTTCTTTAGTAATCTTAATATTAATTTATATTTCTTACTGCAAGAGTTATTGTACCACAAAGGAAAAATATTTAAGTATTACATTATTCATAAGACGTGTTTCTATTTTCTCTGTGTAATTTCCTTGTTTTTCATTGTGCGTAATTTTTTTACAAAGTTTATAAGGAATGACATTTTAACAGTAACACTAGAGAACTATTTTTTTGCCGTACATTCGAAGTAAAATTAGTTGATTCCTGTGGAAATTAATGCTTTGATTAAAAAATGACAAAAATTCTCTGTTGAGTATAGTGTGAAAGATTTAAAGCACATAAAATGCTAGCAGCATCATCATACTAAGAAGAACACCATACATTAAATACAATGCTTCAATTTTTCTTTCTTGCTTACAAATACCACACAGGTCAAAACTAATAAAACACGTATCTTCAAAGTCCTTTTTCTAAAATCCGGTGTTCCCTCCCCAAAAACGAACAATAATCCCCCATAATGAGACTTTCCTAGTATCCAGTTTTATAGGGAAATAGATCAAATTTGAGTGAAGAAAATCCATTTTAAGAGACATCCTGTATCTTATGACACCATATTAAAATTGTTACAAAGTATTCATAATTTTAATTCTTTATACTACCAAGAAACACTTGCAACATTCCATTAAAAGATCGTCATCTTCTAGTTTATTTGTGAGCTTAGGTTCAAAAGCGTTGTCTTTTAGAAATGAAATTACGATAAGAGGCCTGGTGAAAATCCTTTCCTTTAACTTAGCATACCAAATAGCAAACACAACTTTCACCTTTATCAAAGTCAATTAACAAAATTTTTCAGTGACCCAAATATTATGTGTAATGGAGCAGAATAGTGTTTTCGGGACCTATGTTTTATGTTGCTTTCTGTTTGGATGAAATCTTCTCCCCTTTCCCAATGTTTCAGATTGCAATGCTTCACAGATATAACGGTATTTTATTACCTTTCCCCAGGGGCGTATTTTGCGGGCTACCGGGGCTACCGGCGGTAGCCCAAGGAAATTACAAAAGAAAAAGTTTATAATATAACATAATGTAATAATTTTGTATTATTAGTTTCACCATAGTAATTAAAATTAAAGTAATTGTTAGATATATTTTGTGTAATAATAGGGTCAGCGGTAGCCCAAACCCTTTAACCAGTATACGCCACTGCCTTTCCCTGTTATTGTACAAGTAGTCCAACTATAAAACATAACTACAAATGTATCAAGAATATCGGTTGTAATATTTAATAATCCTTATACACCTCGTTGCAAAATATATATCGTCTATGGAAAAAATTCATATTTGCAAAGTATAGTCACTAGTTAAACAGTATAAAAGAATTGAGATTCAAAGGACAATTTTGGAAATTGTATTTAAAAAGAACAATTACACCAAAAACAACTATTACTTTCCCGAGAGAAAAAAATATATATTCCTAATGTAATTAATTCCTTCCACTTACCTATATCGCAGTATAAGTTTACAATTGAAGACTCAAGGGAAAAAGTCTGATGTCACATTTTACTGTTTTTATGGGAGAACAAATTAAAAGTTTAAAGATCCACATCCTTCAAAGAGGAGGACATTAAACGCAGAATAAATATGGGAAATGCTTGTTATTATTCGGTTGAGAAGCTTTGTCATTTAGTCTGCTGTCAAAAAATCTGAAAGTTAGAACTTATAAAACAGTTATATTACCAGCTCTTCTGTATGGTTGTGAAACTTGGACTCACACATTGAGAGAGGAACAGAGGTTAAGGGTGTTTGAAAATAAGGTTCTTAGGAAAATATTTGGGGCTAAGATGGATGAAGTTACAGGAGAATGGAGAAAGTTACACAACGCAGAACTGCATGCATTGTATTCTTCACCTGACGTAATTAGGAACATTAAATTCAGACGTTTGAGATGGATGGGGCATGTAGCACATATGGGCGAATCCAGAAATACATATAGAATGTTAGGTGGGAGGCCAGAGGGGAAAAGATCTTTATGGAGGCCAAGACGTAGATCGGAGGATAATATTAAAATGGATTTGAGGGAGAGACTGGATTAATCTTGCACAGGATAGGGACCGATGGTTGGCTTATGTGAGTAGGGGGCAATGAACCTTCGGGTTCCTTAAAAGCCAGTAAGTAAGTAAGTACTATGTTTTATTTACTAGTGTTATTATTCTTCAAATTACTCTGGACTAATCACGTTGTTATTCTGTACAACTGTACATAGAAAACTATATCGACTGAGCTATTTAATGACATCGAAAAAGAAAATCGATAATTTCGGACTTACCAGGTTTTTCCCCTGGACTCTTCAATTGGAAGAACATTTATCTTCTTATTATTTTCTTCTTCAAGTCCCATATGCATTTTAAATATTGGGATAGCCTCATTCTATCCATTTCACCCATCCCAGTCTATCTGTGCACAATCTCTTCATATCCACCATTGTCTTCCTCGCCCAGTCCTTCCTTCTCCTCACATCTTCATAACCTGCTTCGGTTTTCTCTCCTCTTCCATTCTGTTCACATGACCATACCACTTCAATTGATGCTCCTCAACAACCACACTCTTGGCTTTCTTCTGTCCAGCCTCTTACTGGATTCTTTCATTTTGAATTCTTTCTGTTTTGGTTTTTCCTACTGTTTACCTCATATAGGCTACTTCAACTCCATGGCCATGATCTTACTTATGTACTTGGTCTATAGTGCGGGACTTTCCATACCATACAACATGATCGGAAGCATGATTGCATTGTAGATCTGCATTTTTGTTTTAACATTGATCTCGATTTTCCCTGCAGTAGTATTGTTCATTTGGTAATAAGCTGAGGCTGCTTTTTTTTTTAGTCTTATTTAATAAATCTTGTTCATTTCTTCCATCACTACTTAGTATGGTACAGAAATATTAAACATTTTCTACTTTCTCAAGAAACCTTCCATCACATACTATGTGAAGCTCTCCTTCCTGTTTGTCCTGTATTGAAACCTACATCACTTTGCTTTTATCTTTAGAAGAACTTTTATGAAATATATTATTAATGTTTCAGTTGTTACAAATTGTTGGTATCTGTTTTCAGGGAAATCCTCGGAGAAAGAAAGGTGTGGGACCACACCTACAAGAATCAGTGGCAGATATCAACTTGCAACATTGTAAGAGTATAAGTGTGACTGGTGTTTCAAGAGTGGTGCAGTGTGACACTGGGACGTGTACGATTGACGAAGGCCTTGCTCAGCGCAAAGCCAACATACGGAAGAACTCCTTCTCCCTGCTCGACCCTGAAGGAGCTACCATACCATCGTTGGTTGACCTGAGTCAGCGTGACTATGATGTGAATGCTCCTGTCAGCTCTGGCTTACTGCAAGGACAGGATCTACTAAAGGCACTTGAGACTAGTTCAAATGCTCTTATGGATTAGTAGTGTTCTGTTGTAGAGAGCTGAGCCAGTACAATGAGAGCATGCTGCATATTCTAAGCCATTGGCTCTGTAGTTAGTTTGCTTAAACCAATGGAAACAGGGCAAGCAGGATGTGCTCATAAGTTAAAGAGTCCTTACCAGTGTCTTTTGCCACCAATAAACAGTGAACATGGTCCTATACAGTTTACAATGTTAAACGAAATGTTTGGACTGAAAGGCAATATATAGACGTGTTTTATAAATGGGAAAACGACTTCTTTGTGACTGAATCAATCTGTAGGTAATAGAATCCATTATAAGTTGCAACCTTCAGTCTTTATATTTCAGAATATAATGAAACAAGGAAACCATGTAGCAACACATTGGTTTTTATCGGTTCAATTAATTTAATTAAATAACTGTGACTGTGGTGATTTAGGAGAGGTGAAAAAAGAATGCAGGAAGTTAAGACTGTAGTTTAAGTTGATTTATACTTATTGACATAACTAAACAAAGGATTTCTGTTAAAGAAGCTATCATTTCATTGTTCTTGCCATTCATTTTCTGAACTGATGTATATAGGAATGCATCACGAACAGTAGTTTTCATTATTTTATATTTGAGACGATCAACAACATTCTCTGCAACATTCCATGTCTTACCACCACATTAATAAAGTAATGAAATTTCTCCTGTTGTGGTTGTCACATTAAGTTAGGAACTGCATTTTCAGCCTGCTTTCCTTTGTTCTGTGGATTTATCTGTTTTATTTTCCGTTTTTTAACATTTAACCTACTTTCTACTACATTTTTTAATGTAGGTATGTATTATAAGTTTATAAAAATGAAGATTTTGCACACATATTTCTGTATCTTAAGTCACTCCAATATTTAATACGAAAACATGAACATAATTACAAGTATTTCAGTTTTTTTTTTTAATTTCTATTCAATTCTTTCATTAGCTTAAACTCTTACTTTTAACATCAGTATATGATGGACATTTAAAACCATTTTGATTAAGAGAAACGTTTGTTTATGAAAAATGTTACTTTGTACTTGATATTAATCTGTTATTTCGCCACTCTATGTTATTTCCACAACCACAGGTTCTTTTCACTCACTGTAAGGAAAGTGGGCCATTAATTCTTTGCGGAACTGCTTGTTTGACACTTAATGAACAAAAAGTAAAGGTTTATTACTTAAACTAGCAATACTGTTCCTCAATTGTTGATCTTTTGGTGGCATGAATAGCACTGTCTTACGGGCTGGCTGGCCAGCTTGTATTGAACACTCCCCCCCCCCCCCCCACTATTGCGAGATAGTGGTGCTCTCTTTGTCACAAGGAGGATTTCTGGTGAAGGAGTTTTATATCTATTTTTGTGGTCACGACATATAGCATGAAAGACGTTGAATGTAATTTACTGCCATATATAGTTGCAGAGGATATAGCACTAGTATATGAACAGAAGACTCAGAATTTTCATTATGGTTTTGTTTATCCCATAACATGTTTAGTGATTCCTTATGAACTGTTGGCTTTTTTGGATTCTAACCACATTTCATATTGTGTTAGTGAAATAAATCTATTAGCAGTAGGTGGGCTGAAGAAGGTGCGGTACCCAACCTTCTGATTGCAGTTATATATATATATAATAATAATAGGGTGCACTGATATATATTATTTTTACCAACAAAGAGTATATTTGTTATTTGTGTAATGTTGGTTCGCACTTACAGGGTGATTGTGGGCACCCTATTGCTAGATCTGGACCTAGCAATGTGTATACTACATTCCAAGGCTAAGGTTGTCACCATTGCTTTGATATATTTACATTCGTATAATATATACTGGTAAATCCTACTGAACAATTTCAATGACCTACTTATCCCACCGCACTTTATATAAAAAAAGGGGAAGGGAAAATTTTTATTTTAATTTGTTGTTTTTGTTGTGTTCATTATATAAAAAGTAGAAATAAGTTTTGACTTCATGGGCAAGACAGTATATACAGTATAATATATGATTCCATACCGCAGTTTAATCTGAGGTGTTCTATGAACTGTCCCAGAGTATAGGTATTAAACGTACAAAAAATTGAATAACTTAATCATATCAAGCTTTTATATTTTTATTTAGGAAAGGTATTTTGAGAGTGCAATACTGAATTTCATATTTCCGACTATAGGAATATGTATGCCGAAATAAAATAACAACATGGGGTAATTAAGTTCAAAGATTATGTTAGAGAAACTATGGTGTCAATTAAATATCATATATTGTAAAGACTTGAATGTATATCATGCTATGTTGGTCAGCGTGTGTGTTTCATGATGTATTAATGAATGCACTTTGCAGATAAATATCATTAGGTGTCCTCTTTATATTTTTCAAATCATATTCTTGGTGCAAACCTTACATGTGTTTAATTTGTGCGTTGTATATGGAGTAATGAAAAAGAATGCAACAGCTGTTGGAATTACAATGTTTGATGCTTGCAGGCCAGATCAGATTAGTTTTATATTTCGTGTATTCATTACATTTTATGCATTCTCTCTGAGAGAAAAAAAACAAAGTATGTGTACAATTTACTTGTTTGGCTAGGGAAAGATGACGTTTAAGATATATACACTTTTATGATAGTACAAAAGGCAATGAAAAAAAAAAAAAAAGAATCTGGTGATGTTGGCACAAACTACCTCATTTCCATCGCTGTTATGGAAGAAAGCAACCTTGGCCATGGAGTGATATTACACAATGCTCCTGAGATTTCTCTCCACGTTGGAGAACTTATCATGGAGTTATAATAGAAACAGCAGCATATATGTGTGTCTTAGGCTGCAGTTAAACTTCATATTTAATTAAAAAGCTTTGTTGAAGTGCATTTATCTCCTTCCCTCGTTAGTAGATGATTAAGTATATTATCTCTCCATTGCTGTGGAGGAGGTACAATGATGATTTTGAAATATTCTTTATTTACATTTGTTATGTGATTTCATATATTTATACAAAACCACTTTTTTAAATTGCTTTTATGTGCTGAACCAACAATTTTAAGTTCTAAATGCATGTACAAAGATCCGGCTTGTAATTATTACTAATAAAAATGTCCAATTTTTAGCATGTTCTGTTTTATTTCGCAGACATTGCAGTCACATGCATTTAAGATTTTCTTAAATAACAACCGTATAGATCAATATAATTACCGGTAATGTTGGCTGAAATGAAATAATACAAGTCAAGGAGATGCAAATCAAGCTTTCAGGTATAACTCCCTGATTTGAATAATTTTGAGGGAAAAATTGTTCCGGGGCCGGGTATCGAACCCGGGACCTTTGGTTAAACGTGCCAACGCTCTACCAACTGAGCTACCCGGGAACTCTACCCGACACCGATCCAACTTTTCCCTCTATATCCACAGACCTCAAAGTGGGCTGACAACCGTCAAGCAACCAACATTGAGTGCACACTAACTCTGTGTGACTTAAATTGTGGTTTTCTGTTAACGAACAGTGACGTGTATTATGCAAATCAAGAAAACCACAATTTAAGTCACACAGAGGTAGTGTGCACTCAATGTTGGTTGCTTGACGGTTGTCAGCCCACTTTGAGGTCTGTGGATATAGAGGGAAAAGTTGGATCAGTGTCGGGTAGAGTTCCCGGGTAACTCAGTTGGTAGAGCGTTGGTATGTTTAACCAAAGGTCCCGGGTTCGATACCCAGGCCCGGAACAATTTTTCCCTCAAAATTATTCAAGTCAAGGAGATGTTTATACTCCGATTTTAAAACAATTATGGCGTTGTTAGCAGAAGAGGAAATGATACTAAAGGATATGCTACTGGAGCTGAATGACAGCTGTAAGCAGTATGGGATGAAGATAAATGCCAACAAGACGAAGAGCATCATCATAGGAAGAAAAATACAGAAGATAAACTTAAGAATTCTAAATGAGCAGTAGAGCAAGTGAACAGCTTCAAATACTTGGGGGTGTGCTATAAGCACTAACATGAGCTGCAGTCAGAAAGTAAAAAGGAGGATAGCAATGGCAAAGGAAGCTTCTAATAGAAAAAGGAGCATCTTCTGCGAATCTCTGGAAAAAGAATTAAGGAAGATACTAGTGAAGTGCTTTGTATGTTGCAGAAACATGGACATTATGACAAAGTGAAGAGAAGCAAATAGAAGCATTTGAAATGAAATGTGTGTATGGAGAAGAATGGAGTGTGTGAAGTGGACAGACAGACTAAGAAATGAAGCTGTGTTGGAAAGAGTGGGTGAAGAAAGAATGATGCTGAAACTGATCAGGAAGAGAAAAAAGGAATTGGTTGGGTCACTGGCTGAGAAGAAACTACCTACTGAAGGATGCACTGGAAGGAATGATGAACGGGAGAAGAGTTCGGGGTAGAAGAAGATATCAGATAATAGATGACATTAAGATATATGGATCATATGAGGAAACAAAGAGGAAGGCGGAAAATAGGAAAGATTGGAGGAAGCTGGATTTGCAATGAAAGACCTGCCCATGGGTAGAACACTAAATGAATGAGTGAATGAATGAACCATGTTCACAATAAAAGCAAAATATAATACGTATTATTGTAGGTACATATAAAACACTGAAAATGATAAAAGTCCTACTCTAAGACACAGAATATAAATTATACCAATTTGGCATGAATAACTTGTCTGCCTCATCTTGGCACTTGCACATCTGGTATGAAACTATTCTTTCTTCTACACTCAGCCATTCCACTCCCCCTCACCCTGTCTGGCCAAGTCAACACTCCCTCTCCATCCCATCATATAATATTGGTATCTGTTCTTATCCTCTCCCTGTCTGCACACATCAACCCTCCCCATTGTATCAACTTACGTTCTCAGTGTCAAGGCAATTGAGTTGTGTTGTGCAATGTGCATTGTGAATGAACATAACATATTCAATACCAGAGTGAGGCGTACATACTTACCAGCTCTATCAGGGAATTATTCATGGACAAGTTTCTGCATCATCCAGCACCAGCAAGAAGTACAGTAACATTTAAGAGACTTGGTGAGGAAATAGCGCGAAACTGGTTTTGTTGCAAATGCACCAAAGAACAGGGAGCCTTCTGTCTGAATACCTCAATTTGTGGCACAAATTAATGAAATCGTGAGTAGAAGTCCTCGCAAGCCCATTACCAAACTGGCTCAACAGGTCCACACGAGTAGAGGAACTTCGAATGAATGTTGAAGGCTTTGAAATTCAAACCATATTGAGTGGCAAATTTGCAACAATGGAAGGAGCCCACCAAGGATAAACATTTGAATTTCTGTCACTGGATGTTGAATGTGGCTGTAGAGGGTCACTTGGACCCGTTGATGTTTATTATGACTGATGTGGCGTGGTTTCATCTGTTGGGATATGTAAACTCCCAGAACAGCGTGTATTGGGTGATCGAAAATCCTCATGAAGTGCACAAGCAACCCCTACGCAATCAAAAGATCGGTGTATGCTCTGCTGTGTCTACCACACGCACTATTGGTCCAATGTTCTTCAACACAGATGTCTACTTGGTGTGAGAGGCCACTTGCTCGTGTTCATGAGATGTTTACTACTGAGCTGCAGTCACCAGACTTGTTGACGTGACTTTTATTTGTGGGGATACTTGAAGGGAAGGGTATATGAATAGAAACCCCTGCTACTGAGTAACTCAAGGATAACACTAGGATTAACATATGCAGTTATCACCACCATGGAATTGGTATGTGTAAACGACATTTCATACAAGTTGAGAGGATGCAAAAGCATTTCTTTCCCCTTCTACTTGCCCCGAGTTCGTCAGCTGTTACCTCTTATACCTGCACCCCCCAAGTTGTAGGCCTGCACACAAGAAAATAAAAGTAGGCCTACATAAGTGAATATAAAATACAGTGACACAGATGTTTGACAATTACATGGTTAAGTATATTTTAATGTTCTTACAATATTTTCAACTAATAATTGAATCAGTCGGAGCTAAAAGGAACTAAGTCAAAATTTACAGGTTGTGGTTATGCAACAATTTGAACAACGGATGTCAAGCGCATCGAACGGTGGAAGAAGGAACTAAGACTTTTAAATATTATTTTGTCTTCTACAACATAGAAATATATACATTTGTGTTTTTAGTGGAATGTTTTTTGCTTCTCCTAAAAAGTTGTGAAAAGTGACTTAGTTCCTTTTAGCTCCGACTGATTCAATTATAGTATGGAATGTTAATTTATTATAGAGTCAGAGGGGAGTAACACAATGCAGATTGTCCCATTGTGTGTGTTGTAGAGTAGCAACTAGCGGTGGAGAAAACATTTATCTTCTGCTCTCAGTAGCTTTTTAATATGCCAGTTGATATAAACACTAATAAAATTAAATATAAATGCTTTTAGTATAGGCTTTCGAAGTATAGGTAAACATTTTCAATAATACAATTTTTCACTATGTTGAAAGTCAATTAGTTGAACGTTAGTAAGATCGATAGTAGCATCTTCCCCTTCACTGATGGTTGAGGGTGTGAATAGAGGAGAAGGCCTATCAACCAAACTGAAATGGGGATTAGGTATACATGAATCTGTTAAGACGTGCATAGAAGTATTTGGATGCTGATGGAGGACATTTCCAGCATTTATTGTTAAAGTTACAGACAATTCTTTATTCTCATTATTAATTTTCACTTTTAATTATATCACAGTAATTAATTTAGGAGAAAGAGACAGTTATTCATGCTGAACCCTGTATGAGAAATGAAAATTAAGATCTTAAAATTCATATAATTCCAGTAAATACCGGTAACGTGTTCTAATTTTAAATTTACTCAGACTACAAATTCAATTAGGCTGTATCATTGTCAACACTTCATATTGTGTTGAAAGTTCGTACAATATCCACGACGGAAGTTCAGTGGCTATACTGGACTCACAATCCTTACCTGGTTTGATCACTGGCATACTACCGATTTATGACTTGTATTGAGCAAGCTTGTGATCCAGGTAACACAGTGGTTTTCTCCGTGAGTTGAGGTTCCCCTGTGGCAGCCCAACAAATTATCTCACCTCACATCACCTCACCTCAGGTGTAGAGTAGACCAGCCTCCTATGGCACACCCAGGGCAATCACTCTATCGGTAAATTGGTCTATACAACTGGCTTCATATGGTGAATGAACAATCAAGTACTCGTCATTAGACAAAAAAGTTGTACAAATCATCTGACATAAACTTCAAATATATAATAATTTCTCGTCCTTTCCATTCTCAATCACCATCGTTTATGAGATTTCCCTTGCCTCTGTTTCATACTTTAATTACAATGAGAACATGAACATGATTCACCAGTCCTGTGTCATTAGATCAGAGTTTGTATATTCGTATTATGATTAATAAGAGAAAACTTAATAGAATATAAAAATTATAGTGCCAAATTATGAAATCTTAGATTTTTCAGCTATAAATACAGAATAAGGAAGCTTAGTCAGTAAAGTGACTGGAAAGGCGTGGGTTCAGTCCGAGCAAATGCAGTTAGGATAATAACAAGACTATGAGTACAAAATTTGAAGACATGTGATTTAGAAGAAATTTTAAAAAAGAATAAGAATAAATATGAGAGCTGTCATGACCTTATAATAGGCTATAAGACCAAAAATTAAGAATTCTACGACCAACAAAATTTGTAGAGTTGTGACATTATAAAAGAACAACTTTCATCATCATCATCATTTAGCTAATCCAATCTGTAGTTCTGTTACCAGCTTTATGATTCCCGCCTTTTCCATTTTGTTTGATTTTTGTTTAACTTCAGGTTCAAGAGCAAATGGAATTCTACATACTGCTGACACTGCTGGTTTTATAAAGTATGGTAGGCTATTTTTTTGGACTCACGGATAAAATTTAGAAATTAGGATTATCAATCCTCTTAATAAGACCTAAGCATTCTGAAGTTTTAAGCCTACAATATTGTAAGGATATGTATTAACAAAAAAAAAAAAAAAAATCAATATCATTAATTAACATTTTTGTAACAAAAGCTTAAAACACATTTACCCATTAGAGGAATTTTTATCTTTGATGACTGAAATAAAAACTACACTAGATTTTTCAATCATATGAAAGCCCTGATTAAGAAAATTTCTAAAACTTAAAATATTACACTGAGCTCCAATATTAACTTTAAACCCAACTTTTTGTGACCTAATATATAACGTGACAGTATAGAAAT
The DNA here is from genome assembly GCF_040183065.1 of Periplaneta americana. Lineage (NCBI taxonomy): Eukaryota > Metazoa > Arthropoda > Insecta > Blattodea > Blattidae > Periplaneta > Periplaneta americana. The sequence continues at coordinate 94,963,972 of NC_091120.1, read as the reverse complement.
CACCTTTAGGAGCAAAATCTATGGGCATAACTTTCAACAAAAGATCATTCACCAGATATCCCTTGTTATTGTCCTCTTCAGAATTCTGGTCCTCCAAAAGAATGACATAGGGACTACCACCAATAGTTGGACACACTTTTGCAAAATGGTGAAGCTTCCCACATTTTCTACAATACTTCACATAAACATAACAGTGATCTGAAGCATGATGATATCCACAGGAACTGCAGAGAAATTCTGCAGCACTTTGTTGAATCTTTTTCACCACTTGCCTTTTCCTAACTTGCTTACTCTTATCACAGTTAATGAAGACTGTCCATTAATGACATCAGCTATAGCCACTTCTGTAAATTCCGAGCTATTAGTTGGTTCTTGTTTGATATCACACAGTTATGTCACAGCAGCACGGTTTCTGCATATTTCTAGAGTTTTTGTAGTATCTAAATCTGGTATTCTTAATAATACTTCTTGTAAAGACTTATTGTATATACCACAAATGAATTTATCTTTAAAACCAAACTATCATTGAGATCATTTTAGAACTAAACATAGTTTTTTTCTTCTCCCACAGAGTGCAATAAAATAGCAATCTTTTTTCCTTCAGATGCTTTTTCATAATAAGCATCAATAAATGCATTAATCTGTCTCTTAAATATTTTCCAATTTAAGGCCATATTGCCTTGCATATTCAAAGACATACACATTTGCACATTTTATTTTTTTTCATAACAATATTGGTGTACTAACTTAGAATTAACTTCAGTTTCTTGTCTTCACAAAAGAACCGAAATAATATTAATTTTGCTCACTGCTGTCACCATGTTTTATCTAATAAAGTTTTTAACAGATTTTAGAAAAAGAACATTACCAGTACCACATAGTGTGCATAGTTACCGTAACTGTACTGATGTACACCGATATTATAACCATCAGTATGTATATATGAAACAGTTTACATATTTTTTTTAACCTTGGGCAATAACAAATGGAAATTGTAAAGTACTTCTCAAAATATTTTATCTTAGTTTCATTGCTATAGGATTGAATTACATGTATGTAGAATATTGTTGACATAGACGTGATCTGGGAGGGGGGAAATTGCCTCCACTTCTGAGTTTGAGATTAAAAAAATTAGTAATTGATTGGTACTACTAAAAATGTGAGAACTCTACCTTTTAATATTAAAATATTCCACTTTTATAAATGCTTAAGAAAAAAAAACTACCTAGTTAATGACTTTGCTCAAATGAAACTAAAAAGCGTTACTCTTTGCTATATTTGTGGTTGTTACCTATTGTAAATAAAAATACACATTTTTTGTTAATTGAAATAAAAATTTTCTTGTTAATAAAATTGTGTGTGTTCATTTGTTCACACTTCCATCATATTAACAGCAAGTGCGTGTAAATTACGTTTTGTATAAGTAGGATTGTTGTTTAGTCAACTATCCGAAGATAGGCTGGAACCTTGTAAGTGACACCAATAAGGCATTACTCATAAAGCAACTAAGCCAATAGTTAAGGGGGAAGGGTTACCAGTTCCCTTCCCTCTCCATTGCATATATCAATGACTAGTAACATATTATTAGGTGACCATTTTGTATATGGAACATAAAAAACAGCACTGTGATCTTATATTGTTACAGTACTCTGTACAAGAGAGAAAGATATCCCACTAGTTTATGACTAGAATAAGAGAGCCATCGTACTGCACAGGTGACATAACAGCAATGTACTTTGTAGTACAAGTGACTGGTGATCCACAAACAGAATGGTCAGGTACCAGTAATACTAATCAGACTTCAAATGCATACAAACAATAAAATTGTTCTTCCTCTGACACATATTAAGTGAGATATTCTGTGTGATAATAGATGTATGTATCAGCCAGAACCACATTCAGAGATACTTTGTAATTTATTTTTATTTATTTATTTATTTATTTATTCTGGTGTAGTTTAGGCCATCAGGCCTTCTCTTCCACACCACCAGAAATACAAATACAATAACAGAAATAAAAAGGAAAAAAAAACACTATAAACAAAGTAAAGTCACACAAAAATATACACAGGTTGCAGGCACACAAACTTTAAATGAGTGATTAAGTATAATTAATTGTATCCTAATTTTATATTGCTTCCTTAAATTTGGAGGTTGCCTGTAGACAAAGCATACCAGATAATAAAAATAAATTTGTATAATGCGTTAAATGTTCAAAGACAATTGAAGTTTACAACAGTGAAAAATCCTGAAAGGTTCAATAATTAAAGTAAATAATAGCAATAGATTTTAAAAATTTGTAAGGAACCCCTGATAGTGGCAATAGTTATTTCTTTTAAAATAGATGTTGGGAGGGAAAGAGATTTCCAAAATTTTGCTAGGAAGCCTGGAATTGTTCCTCTAGCGTCAATGAGTAGGCCCACTACCTCTATATCGTCGAGTTCGTATTTTTCTTTATAATATGAAATGGTAGGTGTATAAATGCTCTGCTTTTCTTGATGGACTTCTAAAGGCTGGGACTGATGGCTTTAAAACCTGATAATTGGGTCAATAATATAACCTTTGCTTTTGTATTAAAGGCAATTATATCGATTCTTCTGTGGATTCCATTTTCTGCTAGACTGTGGACTTCTTCGAAAACCTTGAAGTCGTTATCTCTTAGTGCTACACCTATAATGGAGCGAATGTTATGATGACACATAGTCCTTAATAAATCACCTTGAGAACAAGATCCCAAAACGTGCGAAAGGGTTTCTATCTTTCTGGGGCAGTGCCTACAGAGGTGATTGTTTTGAGATCATCCCGGTACAGATCTGACTGCAGAAACATTTGCTGTCATCTTTATAGTCTCTCGTCATTCACTACATGACAAGCCACGATGATCTTGGATCCATGAGTTAGCGGTATACTCCTTGAATAGACATACGCCTTTCCCTTTATGCTGCAAATTACTCCACACTTCGAATGCACTTGTTCTTAGCTCTGTTCTCACTTTCCTTGCATCGATAATATCGAGGCGAGAATGTTTAAGATGATCGGATGGTGGGATATCAAGTGATTGTAGTGATAGAGATATTTCTTCTTTCAGATTTCTTGTGGCGTATATATAATCATTATTTGAGAGGGTTACCACTTTATATATGTTAATATGTTGGAGATACACTTCCCATTTAGCACAGAAGAGTCCCAAATCTTTATTCTTTCTTTCCGCATACATCATACCCACCTAATGCCCCTGTAAATACATTGCTTACATGCAGTTCCCTGAAAAGCATTCTGTCAGGGATTTATGATATTGGTAATAATAATAATAATAATAATAATAATAATAATAATAATAACAATAATAATAATAATAATAAACTCATCGTGAAGCACTCTGGTCTCTGGTACTATTTTATGTATGACTACATCCCTGATTATTTTTATAATTTACATATACCCGTCATACATTTGATACCGCATGTACTGCCCAATTATGAACTTTTCCTCAAGGGATCTGCAGTAAATTTTGAGAGTCTTTTTAAAATATTTAAGTGAATCTTTTTTCACTTTGTGAGCGTATTTTTATATTTTTGGCCTTGTTTTAGGCTCAGAACAGATATTTTTTAGTTTAATAACATCCCAGGTTTAGTGCTAACATGTTCCAGCAACATAGATATTTTGTATACTATATAGATATATTATAGTGCTCATAAAACTGTTACATATTTTAAAATTTTATTGTATTTTATCAATTTTAATGAACAATGTTATAAAATTGACTAAAAACGTGTATTTTATCATTAGATATTATGGATTTGGCATAGTTGAAATTTTTTGATAAGGAAGGGTTTAAACTTAAATTCAATGACTTTGAAATTTTGTTAATATTATTAGAACTGACATATTTTAAAAATTTGTATGCATAGACCTTGGAATGTTTCTTGCCCTCGAGAGAATGGACCCATCTTTTCATAATATTGAAACTCCATTTTTCATTTTGAACTAGAGTGGAAGAGTGAGCCTTTGCAGTAGAACCGGCTCCGATATATGAGTACATATGAATACCATAGTTTAATGCCGATTGAAATAAAATTTTGTTTTAATGTGTATACTTTATATTATTTGTTATATGTTTCCATTGAAATGTGGTAATAACTTAATTTTAACCCTTGTTTTCTACGTTTTCAGTAAATGGTGCTTGGCCCACTACGGTTCTGAATCCTTCATATATAAACTGCTGAATAATGTGGGTAATCAAACACTTGACGGCTATGAAGCCTTTCACATATTTCAGCCAAATTGAAATACTTTTATTTTTGACATTTATACTGCATTCCAGATAAGAAAAATACTGAGGTAAACAAAAGGGTGGGATTACACCTCCCATACCATTGTACCAAATCATGCATGTTCTCCTATTGGCTAGTGTCGATGCATGCACTAGAAATTCGTTCGCAATTCCTTATCAAGATGTTGATCGTTACTGACAGTTTTGATAGAAGTGAAATATAGATGCTGAAATCATGAACCGAGATTCGTGATACTTTCAGAATGCAGATATGAGTTACCACAAATCCATTCTCACAAAATTATTATTACTGTAGCTGACGAGAATGCCGTGGCCAGGCAGTGGAGTAGTGTCCTTGAGCAAGGGAACCATTGCTTACGAGATTATACAAGCTGGCGCATAGCATGATCAAGAGTGGATCTCGGAGGGTCATTACAATTTCTGCCGCTAGGTTCGCCTCGCAGTTCTATTAAATGATGAATAGTTCCATTACTAAGCATTGTGTATCATGAATATTCTTTCATTAATTTTGCATTAATGATCGAGTACGAAGATTATAATCATGCCAAGCATATTATAGTCTTATTTGAGATTTATTGATGACTTGTTAAGTAATAGTATGCAGATTTTTCAGTGTGATTTAATGGAATTTACAATTTTATTTCCCGAAAGTGTGGATTTGTTCAATTAAAAATTTTACTTTCAAACTACATTCTTCATTATTATTATTATTATTATTATTATTATTATTATTATTATTATTATTATTATTATTATAATACAAGGCGCATCCAGAAAGTAAGTTTCCCTATTTAAAAAAAAAGAACACACACTTTCAGGAAAACATTTATTGGCAACAGGTACAGCAATGTTTCAGCTATTTTTCAACATAGCCACCATCAGAATTGAGACACTTGTCGTATCGTGGGATCAACTTTTGTATCCCTCTGTCGTAGAACTCTGCCGCCTGTGAGTGGAACCAGTGTGTGACAGACATCTTCAGCTCTTCGTCATTGTCAAAATGCTCACCGGAGGACAGGAATTTCTTGAGGTGCAAGAAAACGTGAAAATCGTTGGGAGCAAGATCAGGACTGATCAAACAACTCCCAGCCAAACTCCGTCAAAACAGCTGCTGTGCACCAAGCCGTATGTGGACGAGCATTGTCATGGAGGACCACAACACCTGCAGTAAGCATTCCACGCCTCTTGTTTTGAATGGCACGTCGCAATTTTCGCAGTGTTTCACAGTAACGGTCAGTGTTTACTGTTTCACCTCTTGGAAGGAAGTCAATGAGCAGAATGCCCTTCCTGTCCCACAACACCGTGCACATCACTTTCCGTACCGACAGCTCCTGTTTGAATTTCGTCCTGACCGGAGATCCACTATGCTGCCAATGCATTGACTGCTGCTTGGTTTCCGGGGTGAAGTGCGAAATCCAAGTCTCATCACCCGTGACGATCCTGTCGAGGAACTCGTCGCCGTCATCGTGATACCGTTGCAGAAATGTCAGTGCTGCTCCTAAACGTTGCATTTTGTGTTTGGGTGTCAGGTTTTTTGGCACCCACCTTTTAGAACAGCAGGTGCTTAGTGATAATCTCTTGCAACAAGGATCGCGATATCTGCGGAAAATGGCTGCTCAGCTCCGTAATCGTGAAGCGACGGTTCTCCATGATGCACTGCCGCACCAGCTCAACACGATCATCATTGATGAGGGACGGTTGCCCACTGCGCTCTTCATCATGGACACTTTGACGACCTACTGCCTACACCAACGACGCACCATCTGCTTACTCATGATGTTCGGCCCATAGACCTGACAGAGCTGCCGATGAATTTCAATTGGCACAATGCTTTGTGCATTAAAGAACTTTATCACGGACCGAACCTCGCAGGCGGCTGGAGAAGGAATAAGAGCTTCCATTTCGGACCATTGCTGCCATGCTACTGGCACCAGGCGGGACCTGTCCGGCTGACATATGATTGATACGTCATAGATCTGTTACGCATGCGCAATTGACACGGCTAATTACGTTTCCTTTCAAGGGGAAAAAATCGGGAAACTTACTTTCTGGATGCGCCTCGTAATAAACACGTCAAAAGAGTAGACTACAGTGTTCATGTAAAATGTATTACATTTCTTTCATTATTTCCAAAAAGGTATGGTGTATGACTTTTCTAGTGTTCATAAATGATCTTGCCCCCTAATAAAAAAAATGTAGGCCATTCCATATTATTTATTATTTGCAGATGACGCAAGTATAGTAATTACAACCAATAACTTAAACACATTCCAATCTTCAAAGAGGAAATTCTCTTCAAATTATGTGACTGGTTCTCAGTCAATAAATTAGTATTAAATTGTAACAAAACTAACATAATTCAATTTAAATCCTGTCCAAATTCAACCTCGCAAATTTCAAGCTCAATAATAACAATAGGTTCCTATTAGAAACAACAATAACCAAATTTCTTGGCTTAAAATCGATAATGTGTTAAATTGGAAAAATCATATTAGTATGTTTTGTACAGAAGATTAATAAATGGTGCAATCTATTACTAACAGTGTTCCTACTTTGCTCTATTCCTTATATCCCCCATGTAAAACTACAATTTCTTGGCTGGAGCAAAGTATCCTCCCCCTGTGGGGATAAATTGCACCAGTTTTCTTCAGCTTACCTTGAATATATTGGTGGTTTTAAACTGCATTTTAAATCATAGATAATCTCCATGAAACTTCTAGTGTGGTCATTTAAAAGTCCATAAATTTCCGACGTTTTTAACATGCATTTCACATGAGTGAAATAATTTATCTCTTAAAAATGGAACAAAGTAACCCATTTTATGGTACCTATTTACATTGAACTATACATGTAATTGCGTTTTACTAGATGATTTAAAATGATAGTTCTTAGTCCGTTTATTGCGTCCTCAAGTCATTAATATGAGGCATAGATTCTAGTGATGAAATTCTTCATATTACAGAAATGACGTAGCCTACAACTTGAAGGGCACAAACCTTGAATTTAGTCTCCATTTAAATACTTCTGTAATGAATAATAACATTCTTCCTGCATAATTGTCTTTTACATTTCCTAGTGTAAATATTCCCTTAATGTTCTGTGGTACCGGTAATTTGTTGTATAATTTGAAGCCAGCATATTTAAAACTTTTTTTTTTCATACAGTGAAGTTGTATGTGAGAGTGAGGACAGATTGTTTTCGTTTCTTGTGTTGTGTGAATGTAAACTGTACTTGAGTTTTTCTGGAAGCAGGCCAGGTTTGTATTCATGTAGACAAGGGTCTCTAAGATATGGACACAAGGAGGTGGTATAATTATATGTAATTCTTTGAAAATTTCCGAGCAACCTGTTTTCTTGTTCGCTTTCGTGATTATTTCCAAAGCTCTCTTCTGTAATTCGAAAATTAATTAACTGTTGGTTGAATTTCACAGAATATTACACCATAGATCATGAGGGATGTAAGCAGGTATATGGAGAGTTCGAGCAGAATTTAGACCTGATATTTTCGTTACTGAGCATAAAGCGAAATATATTTTAGGCCACCATAATAAATTTAACGCTTGTATAGCTAATTAAATTATTCTCATCCACTAGTATTAACTGGTAGCCAAAAACAAATATAAATTGTAATGCATTTGATATTATTCTAGATTTCCTCGCTTCACTTTCGACAGCATGCAAACACTTAACATCTCGAACAATTCAGAATAGTTTCTGGTACTATGGAAATGGATCAGTTCCCAAAAACTGAAGACTGCTTAATCTCCCAAACTGGCTATCCAAACAATTAGACACTACCTAGCGAGATGCCAAAAACTGAACACAGTATACAACCCTTCAAGATACGAGAACATGACTTTTAGATTGGAAAATACACAACAATTAGTTCTTAAACGATTAATAAATTAATTCTGATTGCATGATTGGAAGCCCGAAATTTTTTTTGAATACGTAAAGCAGGCGCGGTTCCTTAAGGTTGTAGCACATTTGCGCTACACCTAAAAAAATTTACGGATATTTTGTTTAAAATACAAGTTAAATTATTGTGGTCTAAGTACACGATTGGTATGATGATCAACTGTAGTGAGTTTCTCATCCAACTATAATCGTTTGTAGGAGCCTCATCGTTGAGTTGCTAAAGTAAATGACCGTACTTCTTATGGAGACTGACTTGATCTTTGGTATCTCTTCGGTGCGAGGGGATGAGAGGGGTGTTGTCCACTGTGGAGTAGTTTTAAGTTGTTGATAAACGAACAGGAAGGTAAAGGAGCTTTGAAAATGGAAACAGATGGCAGTAGCTGATGAATGACAATGAATGAGTTCGAGACAGAACATGCCCGCCCGGCGACTGCAGTTAGGCGCGAAAACAAGTTTTTTTTAGGGTAGAGGGTGAGCTCGTATTTTATTGGTGTTTTTGCTTTCCGTTTCACTGCTGTACTTGAGTTGAATTGGTTGAGAGCATGTTGTGGCGCGTAAGAAGCTGTTTTAATAAACTGTGTTGTTTGTGTTATTCTACTATATTAAACAGACCCTAGTTAAGATTAATACAATTAAATCTTTAATAGAACATCCATTTTCATCGCGCAGCTTAGAAGAGAAGTGTGAGATTAAGCGTCTTGGTAGATCGACATCGAACTTGAAATTTCGCAGTGCGTGAAAACCAAAACCAGGTCGTTTAACAGAAAATTCAATTCTGACGCGTACGAGAAGTTTCAGTGGTTATGGAATAAGAAAATCTTTGTCCTGTTTTCCGTGTGTTTTGTTCGGAGGAGAGTAGGAAAACACCTTTCAGCCTATGAAGTCATAGGGATTGTTAGTAACATTTCTAGTAATTGTGTACACTCGCCGAAAGTTGAACATGAATTGTCTCTGAAAATTTCCATTAGAGACACAGCCTGAAATGTTTCTGAACTCGACAGTGCCATAAATAACTGAAAGCTCAGTGCGAATATTCCTTTCATTTACGAACGGATACGCTCTAATGACACTACGAAGAAATTCTTACGGGAAAACATTGTGGAAATAAATAGGTGAGTTTTTGCAAGTTTTTACGAATGTAGCATGATAAACCTAATATTTTGTAGTAAGAAAGTAAACGAACAAAATTTTGAAGCACCAACCGCCACTGACGTAAAGTATATATGCTGACTTGTTATCCTGAAGAGCCAAGGAGCAATTTTGAAGATTTTTATCTTGTTCAGTTACCCTAACCATACTTCAGTGTAATTTTTTCTGAAGAAACTGTAATATTTTTATTCCCTTGCTTTAATGGAGTCTGCTAATTAGTATGTCTTTCCACTTTTTGCCTCTTTTATCCTTGTTACATTTTGTGAAGTTTAAACACTAAATTGAAAACTATTACTGAGATTTTATCTGAATGTAAAAATGAGTAAAGTTTATACAGGGTGGAAGAACAGTCATTTCATAATGACGACTTTTCGATTCTCATTTTAGTATCGAAAAGTCATTGATTTCCACATCCATAAATTAGCGTGCTTAAAAGTAAATTTCCGTACTTAAAAGTACTTTTAAGCACGCTAATTAGAAATACTGAAAACATAAATTCCAACTAGGCGATTTATTTATTATAAATATCACAACACAATTATTTAAATGTGAAATTACATTTGGAGATTTGATACATAATTATTCACTTCCGAATCACTAATTTTTCTAATTATATTTATCACTTTCATCGTAATAATTGTATATTCAAGGTCCACACCTGTGGAGTAACGGTCAGCGCATCTGGCCGTGAAACCAGATGGGCCAGGTTCGAATCCTGGTTGGGGCAAGTTACCTGGTTGAGGTTTTTTCTAGGGTTTTCTCTCAATCCAATACGAGCAAATGCTGGGTAACTTTCGATGCTGGACCCTGGACTCATTTCACCGGCATTATCACCTTCATTTCATTCAGATGCTAAGTAACCTGAGATGTTGATTCAGCGTCGTTTTTTAATGGGTTATTTTACGACGCTGTATCAACATCTAGGTTATTTAGCGTCTGAATGAAATGAAGGTGATAATGCCGGTGAAATGAGTCCGGGGTCCAGCACCGAAAGTTACCCAGCATTTGCTCGTATTGGGTTGAGGGAAAACCCCGGAAAAACCTCAACCAGATAACTTGCCCCGACCGGGATTCGAACCCGGGCCACCTGGTTTCGCAGCCAGACGCGCTGACCGTTACTCCACAGGTGTGGACTACAGCGTCGTAAAATAACCCAATAAAATAAATAAATTGTATATTCAAATTACATAACAAACAGAAAACAACTTCACATTAACCAGCAAAACAATCACCATAACCTTCTACTGTCTGCGCGCCAGTTCTTAAACTGTGGCAGGAATGCAGCGTGGAAGCGATAAGCGGGTGATGACGTAAGACTGTACTATACTAGGCTAAATATATATATCGCGGCAGGAATGCGGCGCGGCGTGAAACCGATAAGCGAGAAAGTTAATGTTTGTACTACGGAGGGAACATTCATGCACACTCCTTAGCTGGCCTGGCTGAGTCATATGCCCCCTTTCCCCACTTCCTCATACCTCACGGTTTAAGAGCTGGCGCGCACACAGTACATATTCGAAGGCTGTGAAATCTATCTCTTTCTTTACGAATGTAATACCACAGTCTAGTACATCTGTCACGAAGCTTGAGGTGATTTTTTGCATTTCTCGCGATACAATCAATGCTCCAAGCAGTTAGCAACTGAGAGTACTACGAACAATAGACCGTGTGATAGTAGCGATTCTAGTGGCTAGCAACTAAAGTTAAATTGTCATTGCATGCATATTCCCTACGTATTGAGCTTCGTGACTGTATGTACTAGACTGTGGTAATACTCTTTCGTCTTTAACATCAGAAGTTTGCCATTGCAACAGAACGAATCAACAATTCCATCCTCTTTAAAATATAAATACATTTAGGAGTCTAAAATATCTTGTATGAAACACATACGAAACTAACGTTTTTAGCACTCGCCATGCCATTCACGTTCCCTTCGGGTCAGAGGACAGTCTTCACTTTTCATGCTTAAAATACTATCATTTCGCAATTTGTTGCATAAGTAGCTATTATGTGAATATTTTCACTCTTTATCTTTTAAACACATTTACATCTACATAACACTTTTCAGTTGCAACAAATAATTTTACATAATGTATTTGTTACATTTACGGCTTAAGAATAAGTATTTTAATACTTTAATTAATAATAAATCAGTTTAAGTACTGTAATGAATATTTTGCAATGCTGTTACAAGATACGTGCTTCACCCTAAGCCTGAGCACTGCAGGGACAGGCTGTAATGGCAGTCTTATCTCCTCGTGACTGCCATCAGTGCTGCAGGGAAGAGTATTTCCGTCTGTTGGCAAGTGCTACTGAATTCACTGCCATGTAGCAATTTTTTATAGAAACCAGTGGTGGCTGATTAACTGAGTAAGTGAGGCCAGGCTTCAGTCACTTGACTTAACTGAAATCAATTTTTGTGTTTTTATATAATATATTAGTCATTTGAATGAAGCATATACCGCTGTAGAAGTATTTGAAAACTTTGTGATGTATATAGACCTGTTTTGTAGTAAAATTTGTTCCTTAGGCCAGGATCACTCATGCATTTCTGCATTTCGTATGTTTTCGCGGGCTTTGAGGTTGCACTTGAAATGTTGTAGCTGAGGCACAATTCGTCTGGCCTCGTGGCCTGATCAGCTTTCGCTTGTCCCATTCATAGACTGGTTAAAGGGTGGAATGGGGTGGGTATAGCAATGGTGATTGTTTTCCTAAATAGGCCGTAAATAACAAAAATCCCCGCTGTTTAGCAGGCAGAGATCCACACTGTTCCCTCCACTTATGTTTTAGTTTATGACTTAAGCGAGTGTGTTCTACTATTGTACTTCGTAGTAAGTAGTGAGTGTGGTTCAATGTTGTGTGTTTCGGGAAAATAGAAATAGATGCGAGAAATAATGATGATGTAGTTAATCCATTCTTAGAGTGTCCTTTTTCAAGAAGAAATGATATTGAAAGAAGGAAGTTTAAAAAGATATAGCCTACCAAGATACCTATGCCATCGCTGACAATTTTTCTGACAGATAATCTTAAAACGCGAGTTTCTATTGCATCCTATATGGGCAACGTAAATGGTTAAGTGGTAATGTGGTGCAAAACAAACTTAAATAAAAATAAACCTTGTTTGTTGCTGTCAAAGGAAAAAAATAAAAAGGAAAGAAAGGAAGAACAGTGTGTCTACTGAGAGCTTCAGCGATCTGAAAAATATTTCCAGGGGAATTTCAACTGACAGTGGACTGAGATGACAGAGTGGACTGAGTCTACAGAGAGTGGAGTGGTAGGAAAGAGAGTGTAGTTATAGGACAGAGATTGGACTGAGAGCACATAGAGTGAACTGAGAGGACAGTGAGTGGACTGAGAGAACAGAGAGTGTGGGAACAGGACAAAGATTGGACTGAGAGGACATAGAGTGGACTGAGTCTACACAGAGTGGAGTGGTAGGAAAGAGAGTGTTGTGACAGGACAGAGATTGGACTGAGAGCACATAGAGTGGACTGAGAGGACAGTGAATGGACTGAGAGAACAGAGAGTGTAGGAACAGGACAGAGATTGGACTGAGAAGACAGTGAGTGGACTGGGAAAACATAGACAACTGAGGGGACAGAAAGGGGATTGTAAGGGCAGAAAGTGGACTGAGAGGACATAGAAGAATATGACAGAGTAGACAGAGAGAACAGAAATATAGGCTGAGCTCAAGAAAATTATTCCCCTCAGTGAGACTTGTAATCTTACATGTGATTAATACTGGAAAGAAGAAATTGCTATTTAAAAAAAAAAAAAAAAATGTAGCATAAGTCTCTTGCTGTGAAACTTACGGGCCACTGTTTGAACTCAATGAGGGCATTCTGTCTTGAGTTCGATCCTAGTAAACTTATAACATATCGTTATGGATATGAAGGAACTGGAAAAAAATGCTAGTCCTGTAAACATAATGTCCCATGTCCACGTATTAGCAGGCCATAGTTAGAACCCTGTCAGGACATTATTTCGCGAGTTCGATCCTTGTAAACTTATGAATGACAGGTACAGGTATGAAATGCTAAAAAAAATTGCAGAATATAAACGCCCTTACTGGAATAGTAACAGGCCGTACTCTGAAGTAAGCGTGAGAATTATTTTCCTAATTCGAGCCTAGTGTAAACATATGAAATTAGTATGGGTATGATGGAGTTAGTACTCTAAAGGAAGGAGAATTTGTAAAGAAGTCCCTGTCCTAAATAGTAATAGACAATTGATTTAAGGCTGAGAGGGCATTAATTCCTAAGTTCGAGCAATGTGAACTTATAAGTGTGTGTATGAAGCGAAAGCCAAAGAATTGGAAGATTATTATACTTGACGACATCTGCTCATATACCTACTAAAATATCCTTAGTATCACACCTAGAAGGGCATTATTTTCTTGAGTGGAATAATGTAATCTAATAAGAACAGTTGGCAGAGATGGTAAGGATAGGCCTAGAATTAGGGAAAGTGATCTGCAGGGAAAGTGAGACATTAATCATGAAACAAGTTATATAAAGCATACCAATATTTATTGTACACATAGAATGCAATACATATTGAACAATCCTAACCAATACTGGTATAATCAACAATAAACTACAGATTTGAGTAAACAGTATATGAAGAAACTAATAAATAATGTTATACCAGTACCGGTATCTTACTGCATGACTATGTTTAGGTAATTATGAATGCAATGACGGTAAAACATAAAAAACGCGTTGCAGATGCAATTATTTTACAACACCAATATAAACATTAAAAATAAAGAAATAGCATAAAGTGTAAAGGAGGGTATTTCCATATAATTGCCTAACGTAGGAACAAACCTATCTTTTTCTTTCGTTTTTCTTAGAGTTTATATTTGGCATGCCATGGGTTTCAATATCTAAATCAATGATTTCTTATAATTTTTTATTGAGTTATTTTACGACGCTGTATCAACATCTAGGTTATTTAACGTCTGAAAGAAATGAATGTGATAATGCCGGTGAAATGAGTCCGGGGTCCAGCACCGAAAGTTACCCAGCATTTGCTCGTATTGGGTTGAGGGAAAACCCCGGAAAAAACCTCAACCAGGTAACTTGCCCCGACCGGATTTCTTATAATACCCTTGCCTATACAATAAATGAAACCCTCGTACATCAGTACTGTACCTATGTTAAACCATAGTATAACACCTACACGTGAGCAATCGAAGGTGCTTCCCCATTTCCACTGCGTCTCTTATATAAGGAGACTCCAGTAAGTCAACAAAGTATTGCATACTGTTGAGCCTGACGTAATTGAAAGTTCTGCGTAGCTGTGCAGTGTCGTGCCTCAACAAGGTCGAAGTTATGGTTGGTTGATTAGTCAATGATCACTTTACTCATACTTTACAGTCTACGTACCACATTCATCATTTAATTTCACACGAACTCAACATGCCGCATTATATTTATTGAACATTATAATGATTTTTTTAAATATTGAGTTTCAAATATTAGCAGTCCCTACTTTTTACGGCACACTGCTTTTAAAATATATTACTTATCAGTCTAATATTTATGTATGTAGCTCAATTGGTAGAGCAGCTGACTACGGACTGGAAGGTCCGGGATTCGATCCCAGGTGGTGACAGAATTTTTTCTCGTTGCCAAACTTTCAGAACGGTCCCGAGGTTCACTCAGCCTCCTATAAAATTGAGTACCAGGTCTTTCCCAGGGGTAAAAGGTGGTCAGAGCGTGGTGCCGACCACACCACCTCATTCTAGTGCCAAGGTCGTGGAAAGCATGGGGCTCCACCTCCATGCCCCCCAAGTGCCTTCATGGCATGTTACGGGGATACCTTTACCTTTCTACTGTACATAACTCTCCTCTCGCTTAGAAAGTAATAGTTTTGTATTGTGGCCTGCGGTACTGATACTGCAACATATGTGTGCAGTTGTAAAGTACCTCGTGTAGGGCCACGTTTAGTAGGGAGCTGGACTCCATAGTCCTGATTATGACGTAATCGCGAGAAGCGAGTTGTATTATAAAAAAAATAACATCTACAATAGCTGGTACTAGAGTACAAAAAACATTTCCTCTATATACATACGGGCTATTCCATCTCAAATCGACCGAAATATAGAGAAAATTGACCTTGCAATTTTTAAATACAATGAAACTTTTTCTGTCCGTTGACAACTGTGATACAATGCTTTGTGCAAAGTTTGAGGCATCAGAACGTCATAGTGTTTAAATTAAAAATATTTAAATTTATCATATTTTCATAAAATTAGCAACTTTAAACTGTTGTGGCTCCGAAACCCATTCACCCAATAATCAAAATCATGGTTTATTTTGATGCTGAGAAATTAAAGTTTATATTGACATATAAACAGTTTTTTTCTTACTTTTTATGGATATGAAGAAATTTAGATTTTTCTTCATTAAGACACCTTTGACCACGAAAAAATATTTTAAAAATATATAGTTAGATTCCGCATTGAAAGTACAAATAAACATATTTTTACTGGTGCACCGTTGATAAGAAAGTATTGAAAATATCAAATAAAGAAAATAAATAATAGCCCTATGCGCGTGAAGTAACCAGCTGACTGTGAGGCGGGAGCTAGCCGAGACAAGCAAGGCCAGGAGACAAACACGTGATGTTTCGTCTAGTAGCGCATAGCTGGGCTCAGAGCATTGTTTATTAGAGAGTACCGCATTCTCGGCGGTGGCAGCCATATTTACTCCTTGCTCGGCACAGAAGCGTAAGCAGTAATGCTAGAAGGAAGGTCATTAAAGGCCATATCATACATGTTGTTGTGGTTTATTGAATACAGGAGACAAGGATTAATAAACATTATTGTCATAGTGAAATGACCCATTAGAGATAACACTTTATTATTTGTTATGTCCATTTCAATAGGGATAACATCAGCAATTTTTTACTGCAATTCTCGTACCAACACTTCCACTGCCACCATTTAGCAGTTTGTTGTAGTGCATTTGCTATTTTCTTAACAATAAATATATTCTAGTTCTAAAATACAGTGATAAGACTTTTTCAAAAATATTATGACAAGTTGGGAACGTATGAGTTGAAGTGTTAATAATTAAAGATTTCAAATCCTTTAGTGTCAACTCATTTTCTACCAACGTTACACATTTTTCTACATTTAGAATTATATCAATCACAGATTTACAAGGGTATACAAGTGACATATCCTTGCACGACTTGAGAGTCACTAATGTGCTAATAAAATTTATAGACTCATCCCTGTTATCAGTTATTACAATTAGGGATGAAAAACAGTTTTCACAAATACTATATGCCTATAACTTATTTTTTATTTTATTTTGAACAAAACTGATCCCAACAAGTAGTTAAAGACTTGTTGTTCACTCAAGTTAATATTTCTGTTTTCAGTTAAATTACAATTTAGCCGATATCAATTTTCTTTTGCTCACATCTTCACTAGACCTTTCTGTTTCGGGTTTACTTACATCTGTACCTAGAAACTCAACTAATTGTTCAGAATCGCAAACTGCGTAATTTCTATGCTCCGTTTATGAGAAAAACTGAGAAATCGTATGCAGTTTTGAATTCTTTTGCATCCGGGATTGGATTTATGGAACGGAGAGTAGAAAATAAATTTTCTAACGTATCCTGCGTGGATCTATCTAGCATAAGATATTTGAAGTTCGCTTTATTATGACAACTTTCTTGAGAATCAAGAACTGTTTTTGTTACCAATATTATACCAGTTTGGAATGGTTTCCAACATCCGCTTTTGTCTACTTAGATATTTTCAATTATAAATATTATGTCATTACTTACGGCTTTTAAGGAACTCGGAGGTTCATCGCCGCCCTCACATAAGCTCCACATCGGTCCCTATCCGGTGCAAGAGTAATCCAGTCTCTATCATCATATCCCACCTCCCTCAAATCCATTTTAATATTATCCTCCCATCTACGTCTCGGCCTTCCCAAAGATCTTTTCCCCTCCGGCTTCCCAACTAACACTCTATATGCATTTCTGGATTCGCCCATACATGCTACATGTCCTGCCCATCTCAAACGTCTGGATTTAATGTTCCTATTTATGTCAGGTGGAGAATACAATGTGTGAAGTTCTCTGTTGTGTAACTTTTTCCATTCTCCTGTAACTTTATTCCTCTTTGCCCCAAATATTTTCCTAATTACCTTATTCTCAAATAACCTTATCCTCTGTTCCTCTCTCAAAGTGAGAGTCCAAGTTTCACAACCATACAGAACTGGTAATATGACTGTTTTATAGATTCTAACTTTCAGATTTATTGACAGCAGACTAGATGACAAAATCTTCTCAAACTACCACCACCACCACTACTACTACTACTGCTGCTGCTAATAATAATAATAAGAGGCGTTTCCCATATTTATTCTGCGTTTAATTTCTTCCCGAATGTCATTTATATTTGTTACTGGTGCTCCAAAGTTATTTAAATTTTTCCACCTCTTCGAAGGATAAATTTCTAATTTATATATTGTATTTCCATTTCGAATAATATTCTGGTCACGAGATATAATCATATACTTTGTCTTTTCGGGATTTACTTCCAAACCTATCGCTTTACTTGCTTCAATTCCCGTGTTTTCCCTAATAGTTTGTGGATTTTCTCTAGCATATTCATGTCATCCGCATATACAAGAAGCAGTAACCCGTTCAATTCCAAACCCTCTCTGCTATCCTGAACTTTCCTAATGGCATATTCTAGAGCGAAGTTAAAATGTAAAGGTGATAATGCATCTCCTTGCTTTAGCCCGCAGTGAAAATATTATGCCGTTGAGAAATTAATCACTGAAGTATATTCCTCCTCTTGTTTGTGACTAAATGCTAATTTTGTACATCGACAGTTGATTACACATTGATTAACTGTACAACAACACGGCATTCTTCAAGATAACAATTAAATATCACACTAGAAACCTCTGTTCCTACGGAAGTCTTGCGTTGTACAGTCTCTCCGCAGGAGTAAATATGGCCGCCGCGACGGCATTTGTCGGATCAAAATAATGCGGAACTCTCCAATATACACTGCTCTGGCTGGGCTAGCTTTATCACAAGTTTTCATAAACACAGGAGTAAAATGACGCCCAACACTCGCTTATCTTCAGCTCTCGGCCAGTGCTTGCGGTACTGTGTCGTTCAAGTCTAGGCGTGTGAAAATAAATAATTTATTTAATACCCTCGAAACTTATTGCCGAGCCACTAAGCAAACAATGCCGAATCCCTCTTAATAATGCAAGGTTTTTTCTCAATATTTTTTACAGTTTTACAAATTGGCAAAAAACCTAAAAGTAAGTAAAATCAGATTATCTGTCTCTCTGTATACAATAAAAATAAGGATTACTTTTTAACATAACCTACCAAATGTCAACTTCAAAATAAGCTCCCGTTCAATGTTCTGCAGTAAATGGTTCCAGAGTTCTGGCACTGAAAGAGGCTTGTTTTTATAAAATACGCTAAATTTGCCGCTCAATAGTACGAAAACCGTTTGACTTTCGATAGTATATATTTGAAAATGCACTCTCCTCAGCACCTTGTATAAATAGGAAAAAAATTAGAGTATTAAAAAAATGGAGTTTTTTTACTGATCGATTTCATATGAAATAGCCCATACGCAGCACAAGTATATTATAATTCCGATAAGGAGAACAAGATTTCGCTGTATGGATGTAGTGGCAAGTCTTTATCTATGATAATAAGCTCATTCCAAAGTGTTGTGTACTGCACACATTCCTTACGACGTTCTTGAACTTTAAGGAAATGTAATTACGAATATAGACTATCCAAGTTGAGTATTGTGTAAATTAGCAATTAAATGCCATTTATTACATTCTGAAAAATTATATATTATATGGATCATATGAGGAGACAAAGAGGAAAGCAGAAAATAGGAAAGACTGGAGAATGATGGGTTTGCATTGAAAGACCTACCCTTGGACAGAACGCTCCTGCCAAGAGGTCAAAAGGAGAATAGCAATGGCAAAGGAAGCTTTTAATAGGAAAAGAAGCATCTTCTGTGGACCTCTGGAGGAAGAACTAAGGAAGGGACTAGTGAAGTGCTTTGTGTGGAGTGTAGGATTGTATGGGGCAGAAACATGGACTTTACGACGAAGTGGAGAGAACCGACTATGAAAATTTGAAATGTGGATATGGAGAAGGAAGGGACGCTTGAAATGGACAGACAGAATAAGAAACGAAGCTGTGTTGGAAAGAGTGGGTGAAGAAAGAATGATGCGGAAACTGATCAGGAAGAGAAAAAGAAATTGGCTGGGTCACTGGCTGAAAAGAAACTGCCTTCTGAAGGATCCACTGGAAGGAATGGTGAACGAGAGAAGAGTTCGGGGCAGAAGAAGATATCAGATGATAGACGACATTAAGATATATGGATCTTATGCGGAGACAAAAAGGAAGAAAGGAAATAGGAAAGACAGGAGAATGCTGGGTTTGTAGTGAAAGACCTGCCCTTGGGCAGAACACTATGAATGAATGACTGAATGAATGAATGAAAATTCATAGTTTTCTGCCCAAAGGCAGTCCTTACAATGCAAACCCAACAATCTCAAATCTTCACTACTTTCTGCCTTCCTCTTAACCTCCGCATATGATTCGTGTATCTTAAAGTTGTCTATCATCTGATATCTTCTTCTGCCTCGAACTTTTCTTCCGGTCACTATTCGTTCCAGTGCATACTTTAGTAGACAGTTTCTTCTCAGCCAGAGATCAAGCCATTTTCTTTTTCTCTTCCTGATCAGTTTCAGCATTATTCTTTCACCTACTCTTTCCAACACAGCTTCATTTATTATCCTGTCTGTCCATTTCACACGCTCCATTGTTCTCCATATTCGTATTTTAAATGCTTCTAGTCTCTTCTTTTCACTTCGCCGTAATGTCCATGTTTAAGCCTCACAGAATGCCACACTCCACACAAAGCACTTTACTAGTCTCTTCCTCTTCTTTTTTCATAGATCAGCAGAAGATGCTCATTATTGTATTAAAGCTTCTTTTGCCGTTGCTATTCTCCTCCTGACATCCTGACAACAGCACATATTACTGCTTATACTACACCCAATTTATATAATTATATACATAATCTAACTTGTATATAAATGTTATTATTCTCACATAAAACCATGTGTTTTTCACTCCAAAGGCATAGCTAAGGCAGAGTTACCACTAGCACTAGGACTTTCATTCCACTACCACCACCACCATCATCACTATCACTTCCATCATCTCATCTCCACTTACTCGAAATATTTCGTCCATAGAAGACTCGCACTGTTACAGAGGCAGGTGGCAAGTTTGGAGTTACTCGCTCTCTCAACCATTTCTCTAAGCTGGAGGAATTCATTTCTTGGTGGTAGTCACCAGTAGTTGAGCCATCTTTATAATTGAGGAGACCACCATCAAGAAATCCAGTTTCGAAACCTATATCTACTATTATTAGCCTTTTTGACTTGTTTCCTTCTAACATCTTTTCTTTTCTGCCACCATTTTTTGGAAATTCAAATCAGTGTATATCGAAGACACATAGAGACAATTTGTCTTTGCTCTGCTCTAAAGCATTTAACTTTTGTGATATTCTTGCAACGCCAATCAATAATGTTCGGTCGTCCTCGAATGAATCTTCGATCCTGTAATATCTTCCGCAGAAATCTCATGCTTTTTAGTATAGTATTAAAAACATTGCAACATTTTGCTATCTCTCTTCCTTCTAAACGCAAACTCTGACGTTGCACAAAGGCAGAGATTTAAAAAGGTTCTTTACAGACAATGGAGCGGTAATGTTTTTCAACGGATGATATATCCTACTGAATGTTATCTCAGCTCGGCATATCGCACTCATAGGTCGAGAGGTTACGGTCTTCTAGTCCCTCTACACCGCTCTCAGAAGTAGCTACTAAACGCTGCCCTACAATACTATAAGCTTTTGCTAGAAGTGACTAGTGATATAGACCGTTGTTCCTAGCAAGAATTCATGGTTGTAACTCGTGTAGAAGCGCCTCTGATACTGATATTGAAAAACAATTTCTGTTACAGCTGTGTAAGACTATACAGAGCATTATTCCATTAAAACTCGATTTTGAAAAATTTTAACATAGACCATTATTCTGCCCTACGCTTCAACTATAATAGCTATCTAGTGTCTGAATAATATGAAGGTGATAATGCAATCGAAATGAGTTTAGGGTCCAGCGGTGAAAGCTACCCAGCATCTGCTCTAAAAGGGTTGAGGGAAAACCCTGGAAAAATCGTCAACCAGTCAATTTGTCCCACACACGATTTGAACTCTATAGGGTATAATACAGTTAAGAAGTTGTTCACCTATTATACAAGTTTTCCTTGCCAAAACTCACGAACTAATTATTTCCTTTATATGGAATTTACTACTTGCACTGCATCTAAGTATTAGGGTGGTATTAATTTAATTGAAGACCTTACTTTGTTCATCTTCCTCATGAGCAAAACGAGCTTGCTCTTTTTGCGAGGAAGCTCTGAAATGTATTAATAAAAACTATCGGAGCTTCCTCCTACTGTACGTGCTGTAGTTTGCTCACAGAGTTTGCTTCACTTCACGTGGGAGTTCGTATCAGTAGAGTCGTCAGTCGAGGTCAATCCAGCCACAACAAGCGATACCGCCCGTGTATTTCGATCGAAAGAATTAGTGATTGAGCTATGAGTGACACGGAGGCTGATGTTGGGGAAAAAGGGAAATATTTATTTCTGTTTATGGACTTCATTAAACATTTTTCAGTTATATTTCTGAAGTCAATGTTACCGAATTGGTGGCAAAAATAAATCCACCGCATTTGCAGAAATTAGAAGTATCAAAAAAGGGTTTGGGTGCCAACAAACATACTTACTTATGTACTTAATGGCTTTTAAGGAACCCGGAGGTTCATTGCCGCCCTCACATAAGCCCGCCATTGGACCCTATCCTGAGCAAGTTTAATCCAGTCTCTATCATCATATCCCACCTCCCTCAAATCCATTTTAATATTATCTTCCCATCTATGTCTCGGTCTCCTCAAAGGTCTTTTTCCCTCCGGCCTCCCAACTAACACTCTATATGCATTTCTGTTTTCACCCATACATGCTACATGTCCTGCCCATCTCTAACGTCTGGATATAATGTTCCTAATTATATCAGGTGTAGAATACAATGCATCCAGTTCTGTTGTGTAACTTTCTCCTTTCTCAAAAAAAAAAAAAACAGGTTAACAGTAGACTTAATTATTATATACCGATATGCTAGGATTAAAAGACAATTGGAAACAAAATACTAGGATTAAAAGACAAATAAAGAAAGCAAAGCCAGTACCGAACATACTATAATTGTTTTTTTTTTTAAGATGGGACATGACAGTTAAGCGGCCGAGCTTGGAACTACAGTGCCATGTTGCCAGTATGGACGAACATGCTGCCAGCTGATGGTAGCTAGCAATTATCGTTAAAATGGCTGACGTTAAAACATTAATCGACAATTGACGCGAAGGTAAGAAAACAATACAAAAATCAACAGAGAATCAAAGACGAAACGTGCCAATGCTAACATTGTGTGCACAATAAATGTAGCCAAGAGAGCTATTAAGCACTCCCCATATGGAAACTGTAAGTTTGGCAACTCAACTGTTGTTACCATAGCAACAGGTCTACCACGCTATGTGACATTCAGTTGTTTTTCCGATCGCAACGCTCCTGTCATGTCCCATCTTTCAAAAAAACAAGTATAGTAAGAAATTGAGTACTACACGTCATAAAAAAAAATACGAATTTCTAGGATGACAAATGAATAAACTTTTATAACAAGTCATAAAGCGTTAACTCTCTGAGAGTCGGGTTTGTATGGTATCTTTAATTGGAGAATCCATAGTGACACTTGTAGTGAACAAGTTGCAGTTGGGTTTTCCTCGGGGTTATCCGACTTATCCCGTTTTGCCTGATTAGGACTGCAAGCCAATGAAATAACTTTGAAAAAGAAGTGCAGTACGAGTCCGTTTGGACTGTATTCCAACCAAGGAGATTTCAACAGTAAACTTACCCCCTAAAATTATTTTCCAACTACAGCACTGATTAAAACAGCGGATGGAGGAAGACTATGCCTTGGTGTAAGAAATATCTTTGGTTAACTGGGAGTTCTTGGTCATATAGTTTAAATTGTTTTATCCGGATTCTGTTGGATTTTTTTGAGGGGATTATGTAACTAAATCTGTCTTAAAAATGCCGTGAATCGTAGCAGATTTATATCATCCTATTCAGTATTGACACTTTTGCTTCGCCACTGTTAACTTGTCCCTTAATGTTAATGCATATGAAACTATTTCCTGTGCAGTATTGTGCATTATTCACTCTTTCTTTGCAAACACATTCTTCCTACGTTAGGTTAATTATGTCGAAATACCCTCCTTTACAATTTATGTTATTTGTTTATTTTAAATGTTTATATTGATGTAGTATAATAATAATTGCATCTGTAACGCGTTTTTCAAATTTTACCGTAATTACATTCATCATTACCTAAACATTGTCTTGCAATGAGGTACCGGTACTGGTATAACATTATTTATTTATTGATTATACCAGTATTGGTTAGGATTGTTCAGTATGTATTGTATTCTATGTGTACAATAAATATTGGTATGCTTTATACTTGTTTCATGATTAATGTCTCACTTTCCCTGCGGATCACTTTCCCTAATTCTAGGCCTATCCTTACCATCTCTGTCAACTGTTCTTATTAGATTACATTATTCCACTCAAGAAAATAATGCCCTTCCAGGTGTGATACTAAGGATATTTTAGTATATGGGCAGATGTCGTCATGTATAGGCCTACTAATCATCCAATTTTTTTGGCTTTCCCTTCATACACACACTTATAAGTTCACAATGCTCGAACTTAGGAATTAATGCCCTCTCAGTCTTAAATCAATTGTCTATTACTATTTGGGACAGGGACTTCTTTACAAATTCTGCATTTTTTAGAATACTAACTCCTTCATACCCATACTAATGTCATATGTTTACACTAGGCTCGAATTAGCAAAATTAATCTCTGACTTACTTCAGAGTACGGCCTGTTACTATTCCAGTAAGGGCGTTTATATTTACTAATTCTACAATTTTTTTTTTTAGCATTTCCTTCATACCTGTACCTGTCATTCATAAGTTTACAAGCATCGAGCTCGCGAAATAAAGTCCTGACAGGATTCCAACTATGGCCTACTAATACGTGGACATGGGACATTAAGTTTACAGAACTAACATTTTTTTTTTTTCAGTTCCTTCATATCCATAACGATATGTTATAAGTTTACTAGGTTGGAAATCAAGAAAGAATGCCCTCATTGAGATCAAACAGTGGCCCGTAAGTTTCACAGCAAGAGACTTATATATACATTTTCTGCTTTTGTTTTTTCTTTTTCTTTCTTTTTTTTTTTTTTTTTAGCAATTTCTTCTTTCCCGTACTAATCACTTGCAAGGTTACAAGTCTCACTGAGGGGAATAATTTTCTTCAGATCAACATATATTTCTGTACTCTCTGTCTACTCTACCATTTTCTTCTATGTCCTCTCAGTCCACTTTCTGTCCTTACAATCCTCCTTCTGTCCCCTCAGTTCTCTATGTTCTCTCAGTCCACTCACTGTCCTCCCAGTCCACTCTGTACTCTCAGTCCGATATCTTTAATCTCAGTTCCCTCTCTTTAGTCCCAGTTCACTCTCTCTCCTCTCAGTCTAATCTCTGTTCCCTCTGTCCAATTTTTCTCTCAGTCCATGCTATCTCCTCTAAGTTCACTCTGTCCTCTCAGTCCACTCTGTGTCCTCTCAGTCCACTCTGTGTGCACTGAACCCACTCTCTGTCCTCTCAGTTCACTCTATGTCCTCTCAACCCACTCCATATCCTGTCAGTCCACTCTCTGTCCTCTCAGTTCCCTCTCTGTCCTGTCAGTCCACTCTATGTCCTCTGAATCCACTCTCTGTCCTCTCAGTCCACTCTACGTCCTCTCAGAACACTCTCTGTCCTCTCATTCTACTCTTTGTCCACTCAGTCCACTCTTTGTCCTCTCAGTCAACTCTGTATGCTGTCAGTCCAATCTATGTCTTGTCATTTCAATCTCTGTCCTCTGAGACCTCGCTGTGTCCTCTTTGTCCATTCTCAGTCTACTCTATCTCTTCTGAGTCCATTCTCTGTCCCCTCAGTCCACTCTATGTCCTCTCAACCCACTCCATATCCTGTCAGTCCACTCTCTGTCATCTCAGTCCCCTCTCTGTCCTGTCAGTCCACTCTATGTCCTCTGAATCCACTCTCTGTCCTCTCAGTCCACTCTATGTCTTCTCACGGCACTCTCTTTGCTGTCAATCCACTCCATGTCCTCTCAGTTCACTCTCTGTCGTCTCAGTCCACTCTATATCCTCTCAATGTACACTATGTCCACTCAGTTCACTCTCTGTCCTCTCAGTCCACTCAATGTCTTCTGAGTCAACTCTCTGTCCTCTCAGTCCACTCACTGTCCTCACAGTCCACTCTATGTCCTCCCAGTCCACCTTATGTGCTCTTAGTACACTCTATTTCCCCTCAGTCCACTCTATGACTTCTGAGTCCACTCTGTTCTCTCAGTCCACTCTATGTTCTCTCAATCCACTCTATGTCCTCAGTCCATTCTCTGTTCTCTCAGTCCACTCCATGTCTTCTGAGTCCACTCTCTGTCCTCTCAGTTCACTCTATATTCTCTCAGTCAACTCTATCCTCTCAGTCCACTCTATGCATTATGAGTCCAGTCTCTGTCCTATCAGTCCACTCTCTGTCCTCTCAGTCCACTCTATGTCTTCTGAGTCTACTCCTTGTCCTCTCAGTCCACTCTATGTCCTCTCAGTCCACTCTATGTCGTCTCAATCCTCTCGATATCTAGTCAATCCACTCTCTGTCCTCTCAGTCTACTCTATGTCCTCAGTCCAATCTATGTCCTCTCAGTCCAGTCTATGTCCTATCAGTCCACTCTCTGTTGTCCTCTCAGTATATTCTATGTCCTTTCAGACCACTCTACATCCTTTCAGTCCACTCTCTGTCCTCTCAGTCAACTCTGTCTTCCTAGTCCACTCACTGTCCTCTCAGTCCACTCCATGTCCTCTGAGTCCACTCTCTATCCTCTCAGTCCACTCTAATTCCTCTCAGACCACTCTGTGTCCTCTCAGTCCACACTATGTCCCCTCAGTCCACTCTCTGTCCTGTCAGTCCCCTCTATGTCCACTGAATCCACTCTATGTCCTCACATTCCACTCTATGTGCTCTCAGTCCACACTCTGTGCTCTCCGTCCATTCTATGTCCTCTCAGTCCATTCCATGTCCGCTCAGTCCACTCTATGTGCTCTCAGTCAACTCTCTGTCCTCTCACTCCACTCTATGTCCTCTCAGTCCACTCCATGTACTCTCAGTCGACTCTATGTCTTCTGAGTCCACTCTATGTTCTCTCAGTGAACACTATGTCCTCTCAGTCCACTCAATGTCTTCTGAGTTTACTCTCTATCCTCTCAGTCCACTCTCTGTTCTCTCACTCCAGTCTATGTCATTTCACTGCACTCTATGTGTTGTCAGTCCACTCTATGTTTTCTGAGTCCACTCTACGTCCTCTCAGTCCACCCTCAGTCCACTCTATGTCCTCTGAATTCACTCTCTGTCATCTGAGCCCACTCTATGTCCTTTCAGTCCACTCTCATTGTTCTCAAAGCACTCCATGTCCACTCAATGTCCTCTTAGTCAACTCTGTCATCTCAGTCCATTCTCTGTACTCTCAGTCCACTCTATGTCTTCTGAGTCCACTCTCTCTCCTCTGAGAACACTCTATGTCATTTCCGTCCACTCTGTACTCTCAGTCAACTCTGTGTCGTCTCAGTCCACTCTATGTACTCTGAACCACTGTCTGTCGTCTCAGTTCACTCTATGTCGTCTCAGTCCACTCTCTTTGCTCTCAATCCACTCTATGTCCTCTCAGACTACTCTACGTCCTCTCAGTGTATTCTATGTATTCTGAGTCCATTCTCTGTCCCCTCAGTACACTCTACGTCCTCTCAAACATCTTTAAGTCTTGTCAGTCCACTCTATGACCTCTCAGTCCATTTAAGTCCTCTCAGTCCACTATATGTCCTCTGAGCCCACTCTATATGCTCAGACCAATCTATGTTCTCTCATTCCACTCTGTGTCCTCACAGTCCTGTCTATGTCCTCCACCTTATATGCTCTTAGTACACTCTATGTCAGTCCACTCTGTGTTCTCTCAATTCACTCTATGTCCTCTCAGTTTTCTCTCTGTTCTCTCAGTCCACTCTCTGTCCTCTCTGCCCACTCTCTGTCCTCACAGTCTACTCTACCTCCTCTGAGTCTACTCCACTCTATCTCTTCTGAGTCCACTCTCTGTCCCATCAGTCCACTCTATGTCCTGTCAGTCCACTCTCTGTCCTCTCAATCCACTCTATGTGTTCTGAGACCAATCTCTGTCCTCTCAGCCCACTCTATGTCCTTTCAGTCCACTCTCTTTCTTTTCAAACCACTCTATGTCCTCTCGGTAGCCTCTATGTGCTCTCAGCCCACTCTATGTCCTTTCTGTCCACCCTATGTCCTCTCAGTCCACTCTATCTCTTCCGAGTCCACTCTTTGCCTTCTCGATCCACTCTCTGTCCTCTCAGTCAACTCTATGTACTGTCAGTCCACTCTATCTCCTCTGAGTCCACTCTCTGTCCCCTCAGTCCACTCTATGTCATCTCAGTCAACTCTGTCATCCTAGTCCACTCTCTGTCCTCTCAGTCCACTCTATGTCTTCTGAGTCCATTTTCTGTCCTCACAGTCCAATCTCTGTCCTCTCAGTTCACTCTATGTCGTCTCAGTCCACTCTCTTTGCTATCAATACACTCTATGTCGTCTCAGTCCACTCTATGTCCTCTCAGTCCAGTCTATGTACTCTCAATCCATTCTATGTGCTCTCAGTCCACTCTATGTCCTCTCAGAACACTCTCTGTCCTATCAGTCCAATCTTTGTCCTCTCAGTCCACTTTCCCGTCCTCTCAGTCCCATTATTAAACCCAACTGACTTAAAGTAAGGCAATAATTTTCTTTAAATCATATTCAAACTTTGCCCCTGAAGCACTCTATGTCCTCTCAGTCCACTCGATGTGCTCTCAGTCCAGTCTATGTCCTCTCAGTTCACTCTCTCCTCTCTTTCCACTCTCTCTTCTCTCAGTCTACTCTATCTCTTCTGAGTCCACTCTCTGTCCCCTCAGTCCACTCCATGTCCTCTCAATCCACTTGATGTCTTGTCAGTCCACTCCATGTCCTCTCAGTCCACTTTATGTCCTCTCAGTCCACTCTATGTACTCTGAGTCGACTCTATGTGCTCTCCGTCCAATCTATGTCCTCTCAGTCCACTCTCTGTCCTCTCAGTCCACTCCATGTCCTCCAACTCCACCTTATGTGCTCTTAGTATACTCTATGCCCTGTCAGTCCATTCTATGACTTCTCAATCCATTCTGTTCTCTCAGTCCACTCTATGTTCTCTCAATCCACTCTATGTCCGTTCAGTTCACTGTGTTCTCTCAGTCCACTCTCTGTCCTCTTTCTACTCTACCTCCTCTCAGTCTACTCTATCTCTTCTGAGTCCACTCTCTGTCCCCTGAGTCCAGTCTAAGTCCTCTCAATCCACTCTATGTCCTATCAGTCCACCCTCTGTCCTGTTAATCCACTCTATGCCTTCTGATTCCACTCTCTGTCCTCTCAGTTAACTCTATGTCCTCTCAAACCATCTCTGTCCTCTCAGTCCACTCAATGTTTTCTGAGTCCACTCTCTGTCCTCTCAGTCCACTCTCTGTCCTCTCACTCATGTCTATGTCATCTCATTCCTCTCTATCTGCTCTCATTACACTCCATGTCGCCTGAATCCACCCTATGTCCGCTCAGTCCACTCTGTCCTGTGAGTCCACTCTATGTCCTCTGAATTCACTCTCTGTCCTCTCAGTGCGCTCTCTTTCCTCTCAATACACTCTGTATCCTCCCAATCGACTCCATGTCCTCTCAGTCCACTCTCTGTGCTCTCAGTCCACTCTGTCCTCTCAGTCCACTCTATATACTCTCAGTCCACTCTATGTGCTCTCAGTGAACTCTATGTCTTCTCAGTCCACTCTCTGTCCTCTCAGTCCACTCAATATCTGCTGAGTCCACTCTCAGTCCACTCTCTGTCCTCTCACTCTACTCTATGTCATCTCATTCCTCTCAGTCCACTCTCGTTACACTCTATGTCCTCTGAATCCACTCTCTGTCCTCTAAGTCCACCCACTTTATTCTCAAACCACTCTATGTCCTGTCAGTAGGCTCTATGTACTCTCATTCCAGTCTATGTGCTCTCAGGCCACTCTATGTTCTCTCAGTCCACCCTGTTCTCTCAGTCCACTCTATCTGTTCTGAGTCCAGTCTTTGTCTTCTCAGTCCACTCTCTGTCCTCTCAGTCCACTCTATGTCTTGTGAGTCCACTCTACGTCCTTTCAGTCCACTCCATGTCTTCTGAGTCCACTCTCTGTCCTCTGTCTACTCTGTCCTCTCAGTCCACTCTATGTCTTCCAAGTCCACTCTCTGTCCTCTCTGTCCACTCTATGGCGTCTGAACCCACTCTGTCCTCTCAGTTCCCTCTATGTCTTCTCAGTCCACTCTCTTTGCTTTCAATCCACTCTATGTCCTCTCAGTCCACTCTATGTCGTCTCAATCCACTTTATGTGCTCTCAATCCACTCTATGTCCTCTCATTCCACTCTCTGTCCTCTCAGAACACTCTCAGTCCACTCTATGCCCTCTCAGTTCTCTTTTTCCTCTCAGTCTACTCTATGTCCTGTCAGTCCACCCTATGTCCTCTCAGTCCACTATCTCAGTCCACTCAATGTACTCCGAATCCACTCTCTGTCCTCTCAGTCCACTCGATGTCCTCTCAGTCCACCCTATGTCTTCTCAGTCCACTCTATGTTCTCTCAGTCCACTCTATTCTATATCCTCTTAGTCCACTCTATGTCCTCTCAGTCCACTCTATGTGTTCTCAGTCCACTCTCTGTCCTCTCAGTTCACTCTATATCCTCTCAGTCCACTAAAATTTATTAACAGATTTAAAAAAAAAAAAAGGTAACATGACTTATTCGAGGGCGAGGGATAGTCGGGAAAATATGGTAAGTAAAATGAAACTCAACCATCATCGTATCAGTACCAGCAATCACCAATATATTTTTATTTCTATTAATTTACATAATATAAAAGAATACAAAACGTTTCACAAATAAAATTAATCTGGGTTCTGATAGTTACATAATTAAATTTTTTATTTTATGAAATTAATTTAAAATAAAATGTCATGCCTATAATCTTTGACAGTTTTAAAATTAACAAAATTATAGGCCTAATTAGTACAGTTCCTATACCCACACTATCATTTAATAGTTTCATTATATAACACATATAAAAATAAAGTTAGGCTCATAAGTGTAAAATCTCCTACAAAAATCTGTAAGGGGATTTATAACGTTGTAAAACATTGCACCTTAAGTAAGAGATTGGGGACAACTGTCACAGGTACAGTTGAAATATTTGAGGGAATGAATAACATAACATCACATTGTAGCATATATAACATTGACATATCCTCAACATGACACATTATTAATCCTCCAGCACTCACATACATTTTCTCCTGTTTTGCCATGTAACACAGTCATGTGCTAGCAAGCTATGTATTAATTCAAGAGATCCAAAATTCTATTTACAAAGTTCGGTCCTACTGACTGAATCTTCAGCGGTTGTCCTTCAGTCTCCTTAGACAAATTTCAGACGACTACTACAATTAGATCATAATCTCTATATTCCAAATAAGTAGTTTTAAATCTGTCATCGCACCACCATCATTCTCATTGTTGTCGCCATTGTTGAAGTTAAGTATAACATTTGAGTTGCATTAAGAATATTCATTAATCAATCTATCTTAAATAAGAAACAAATTAATTACAATAGGCTCAACTATGTATACGTATACTATTTAACTTCATAAATAATTTATCTTACAATCTAATTCCAAAAAATTAAATTAAAAATCCTAGACAGTTTATTGTCGGAGTTGTCATCACCATCAATATTAACATCATAACCATCATCATAATCGTTGTTATCGTCATCATTATCTCTTAACACCTCATAAAAACTGAACAGCTTCGCAGTTGGAAGTTCTATAAAAACTTTTCGATGTATACCTACCCTACAGATCAACCATACATTGGAACATTTATTTAATAATTTTATCTTAATTAAAATATCAAGATGTGTTTAAAAACGTACTGTACGATACTTTTAATAATTATATGACACTGTTTCGATGTGATATTTCACCTCTGTGAGTGGCTGGTGATCTACTAGGCGAAACAATGTGTTGTAAAGCGAACTTCAATAAGAAATGTAATTTTTAGAGCTTAAGTTCTGAAGATGAGTGTATTACCTATGTATTTAAGATTCAATCTAACTGTATATATTCACATGTGTATTCTTATGCGTGACAGTGTTAATATGCCTGATATGTTTAATACTTGAGAAAAATAACGAAGTGAAATTATTCACTCTTCAAATTGACTTTGTTGATAAGGGAACGCGGAGGAGTTGCATGTTTAAAAAAATTCAAAATGTGACTCTTAATTTCATTGTACCTATAATGAAGTTCGACTATTTAGTGTGTAGGATAATTTTGTTAATAAAGTGAATAAAAAGAAAGAACTATCTAAAAATATACAGCAATAATAGTGATTCTTTATATTTCAATAGATAATTCCATGTTTAAATTGTATTATTGCTTTATACAATTTAGATGCTTGCATTTATAAATACGGAGTGAGTGTTGGAGTTTTAATGAGCAAATAGACAATAAGATTACCCAGAGTGAAGAGGGAGTGGGGAAAGGTGTGTTTGTGTTTAAACAAAATAATTATATATTTTAAAAATAATATTCTCTTTCATTATTTTTATATTGGTAGATAAGATATCAATTGTAAATGAAGCTTCGTTAGTGTTACTCACATTAAAATGGCGAGAAACTTTTTTAGGAAAATGTTAATCTGATATGTTAATATTATAAATTCAGACGGAAATGTAGAGTTACATAATGATACACTGTATCACTAAATTATTAATTTTTTCGTGTTCTGAATCATTGTTTCAGTAACCCTGTTTTCAAACAAAGTCTGCTAGTTTTAATGTTCCTTGCCTTGCCCAAATAAACTGGAATCAAGACTTTCAAAAGCTCACTTCACAACTTGAACAACTTGTATCAATACATCCAATTAGGCACATAGTCAGAAGGCCTCACATTCCTCAGCCACAGTTTTATATTTCAATCATAGCTGCCCTCAGCATGAAATTGTGCGACCTCTATATCACAAGTAGTCTAGGTTTATAATGCACTTCACTAATTAAAAAAATAAAAATAACTAACATGATTTTATTAGCGTTATCTTGTTTATTGCATCTAGCAGAGATTCTGATTCCTCTTGTATCTCATCTTCTCCAGATTCATTTTCCTCAGATTTCTGTTGGTTGTCAGAGTTTGATTCGTCACCCACAGTTTCCCCTTCTGTTAAAAAACAAAAGAAATGTATGTTATCCTCATAATAATTTTCTAAGAACACGATAATTTCTGAAATCTTCAAGTGAGTGAATCATGTTATAACAGCAATTAATATTACATTGTACAAACTGAATGAAAAGCAAATTAAATAAGTGAAGTTTTAATTATTTATTTTGAGAGAAAAAAACACATTAGGCCTATATATAACAACTAGAAAGGATTGAAAGCAAAAAATAAATTAATTAACAAACAAATAAATAAATACATGCATACATACTGTACATACATACATACTGTACATACATACATACATACAAAAGTGAAGAGAGTACAGAAGCTAATAAACACAAAAATCACTAAGGCTTTCTGAATAACTTCTTATGAAGCTCTTTATATACTCACAGGAATAACTCCCATTTTAATCGAATTAAATAACTTATACATCTTGATTAACTTAGTAAAATGCTATCACATCACACAAGGAAATGAGCAGCATGGTTTATATGACGCCCCACAACATTATAGAATGTGGCCTCATCCTGCAGAAACAATAATGTTATAGAAAAAGAGTGAAAATAAAGAATACACCATTGAAGTCTATACAGATGGCAGCAAAGACGAAAATGGAGTGAGCTCCGGGATTGCAGTATTTATCAACAAACATTTTACTCATCAACTGCAGCACAAGCTAGCGGAAAGATGTTCCAACAACCAGACTGAGCAGCTTGCAATTGTTAAAGCATTGGAGAAAATTAAGGATCTCAACTACGTGCAGGAAAACGAACGAACAATCCACACAGATAATAGAATAACTTTAGATGCAATAGCAAACTCCACGAATAACCAGTGCCTGATAGAACAAGAATAGAATAAGAATACTGGAAAAAGCCAACTGGACCATCCACTTCACCTGGGTGAAGGCACATGCTGGGAACTTTGGGAACGAGCTTGCTGATCAGCTGGCGAAGGAAGCACGCTGGCACAACGTGGTCGACAACTTCTACTCCAAATTCCCCAAAAGTGCAGTGAAAAGTGAACTAAAAGAGAAGGGTGTACAAGTGTGGCAAAGTGAATAGGATGCCTCAACCAAAGGTGAAATAACAAGATCGTTCATCCCTAGTGTACAGGACAGATTATTTAAAAGCTATGTAGGTGTACAAACTTAGCTACTATCATAACAGGTCATGGGAAACTAAGATAATATTTTCATATACTTAAGATCATGGACAATCCGATATGTTCTTGTAAACTGAGTTCACAAACTGTTGATCACCTGCTCTGGGAATGTGAATTACTAAGTCAACAAAGACTAATTCTCAGAAATAGTGTGATTAAAGCTGGCAGCCACTGGCCGATGAACAATTATGACTTAGTAAGTAAATATACAAAAGTTCACAAAAGCTATTAATTTTGACACTTTGTAAATATTAAATTCAAGGAAAATAGGATAATTTTTAAATACTCAGTGTACCTATAAACATTGTATTTAAAAAGGTTAACAATAGCATCTATTTTACAATTTTTTAAATGGAAAAATAGAATAACTGTCAAATAGTGTTATACATTGTATTCAAAAGCATATATGTTGACATGTTGTAAATAGTAAATTTGAGCAGAGTATAATCGGCTGTGAAATAGTGTGTTTATACATTGTATTCAAAAGAGTTGCGCATGCACGCATGCACACACACACACACACACACACACACACACTCACACTCACACTCACACACACACACACACACACACACACACAGTTTACTTGTATATAAATGCCACTGACTTTAGCATTACATCTTAGTGTAAAAACATGCTGGAGTAGTTCACCTCGCCACATATCTCACCGTGCATCTTGCCCCATGTGGCGATTAGGAAACAAACCAACGATACATAATGGGTAAAAATATGCTGAAGCTGTTCACCTCGCCACTCATCTCGCCGTTCAGCGGGAATCACACTGATTTAATTTTCAGGATACAGCTACCTCAAACTAGCGCTCTGATTGGTTGGTTGTCGCAACACAACGTCATTATTGTATCTATGGCTCTGTAAACACTTTAGCAAGTAGAGAGCGATCTTCACTATGTTGAACGTTATCACGTCGTAGCTTTTATGATAGTCAATCAATTGCGGTGTAATTTTTAGGATTCACAGATAAATGTCTAAGGTGAGCATAGAAAAAATTCGAAATTAATATCTTTTTTGGGAAGTGAAAAAAAAAAAACTAACTTCGAAGTGATCTGTTCAAAATAAGCAAAACTTGATAAGTGACACACATTTTTATTTTTCGCTTTCGATGGGAAGGGTCAAAGCGAGAGAAATGTTTAGAAAGAATGTAAATTACTTTCAAAAGTGGCTGCTACTCAAAATCCTTACTGGTTTTCGATTTTCGGAGAGTTAAAGGAGTGCCTGGCAGACTTCGTATGCAAAGAGACTAAACTTTTGTCTGTTAAAACTGCTGATTCTGATAGAAATAATCGCGCTGACTTCAAATTTGTTCTCAAAATGTTTTCATTGCTTAAGCTTTTCGAGTTAATCGTGAGATTTTAAATTTAAGGATGCACTGGAAGAAATGGTGAACAGGAGAAAAGTTCGAGACAGAAGAAGGTATCAGATGACAGACAACATTAAGATTTTTAAATTGTATGTGGAGACCAAGAGGAAGGCGAAAAATAAGAAATTGGAAAAATGCTGGGTTTGTAGTGAAAGACCTACTTTTGGACAGAAAATTATGAAAATGAAAAGTGGAAATGTTTGCTAATGATAAATAATACAACTTCATTCATTCATTCATTCATTCATTCATTCATTCATTCATTCATTCATTCATTCATTCGGTGTTCTGCCCAAGGGCAGGTCTTTCGCTGCAAACCTAGCTTTCTCCAATCTTTCCTATTTTCTGCCTTCCTCTTTGTCTCCTCATATGATCCACATGTCTTAATGTCATCTATCATCTGATATCTTGTTCTGCCCCAAACTCTTCTCCCATTCACCATTCCTTCCAGTGCATCCTTCAGTAGGCAGTTTCTTCTCAGCCAGTGACCCAACCAATTTCTCTTCCTCTTCCTGATCAGATTCAGCATCATTCTTTCTTCACCCACTCTTTCCAACACAGCTTCATTTCTTATTCTGTATGTCCACTTCACACGTTTCATTCTTTTCCATATTCACATTTCAAATGCTTCTATTTGCTTCTCTTCACTTCGTCGTAATGTTTCTGCCCCATACAATGCCACACACCACACAAAGCACTTCATTAGTCTCTTCCTTAGTTCTTTTTCCAGAGGCCCGCAGAAGATGCTCCTTTTTTCTATTCCTTGGTCATTGCTATCCCCCTTTTGAGTTCCTGACAGCAGCTCATGTTATTGCTTATAGTACACCCCAAATATTTGAAGTTGTGCACTTGCTCTATTGCCTCATTTCGAATTCGCAAGTTGATCTTCTTTATTTTTCTTTCTATGATCATGGTCTTCGTCTTATTTGTATTTATCTTCATCCCATAATGCTACAATTTAATTATAGTACATTATTTCAATTAGATATATTGTTAACTAAGAGATACTACCAACCTCTTTTCAGGTTGCTTATGTATGTGGATTTTAGATTCTGCTAGGGTCGAGATACAGTTGAAAGTTGACTAAGATATCATTAAATATTCGTATGATCTATCTGAAAATGTCTTTAGCTGCTGACACAACTGACACAATTCAGTCTGGTGTGTTTCTTTCAACCCATATATTAATGTTTATTACGTTGTGTTCTCTGAAAGGATCTAAGTGGCTGATTGAATTTTTCCCACCATATTAAACGGCGAGAAGCATGATGAGGTAAACTGCTTCACTGTGTTCTGCTGAGGCGAGATGCGAGATGCATGGCGAGATGAACAATGAGGTGCGCTACTCAGAGAGGTGAGATGAACAACTTCAACATGTTTTTACCTTTATCCTCCTGAGTTCTGAGAGTATAGTATACTATACCATACTTCATACATGATTAATTATAACATGTATGTGCAGAGACTCGCAGTATAGTATAATATACCTGCATTTATTCATTTATTTTGGTAGAGTTAAGGCCATGAGGCCTTCTCTTCCGCGCTACCAGAAGTGAAATACACAATGAAACAATGGCAAACATAGTACCTAATATTAATAGTCACACGTAAATATAAAAATAATTTTCATGCACATTAACAAGCTTACATATAAAGAAATATTGACTAAATATGATATCCTAATTCTACATTTCTGCATTTGTGCCCTAACTGTAACTTGCAAAATTTTTGCAGCATTTTTCCTCATGTTGATTACTTTTTTTTTTAAGTGTAGAATTATATTGAACTTTAAAAATAAAACAACAAATGTCTCAGGACTCAGGAGGTTATAGATATTCAGGCGGGGAAAAGTAAAAAGGAAAGAATATTATGTTCAGTCACCTTCTCGATATTTGTGGTACTCTTTCCATCTCATATTTAGTGATTGCATTATAATTATTAATACAAATTTGTTCTGATGTAATTATCACATCAATTTCAGAGGCAATGTTTGTAATCCGTACATATTACAGTATGTAGTAGTATCAGTGCATTATTCCAATCTAATATTCAGTCACTTTTTCAGTAATTTACATCAATTTCATACATATTTCAATAGCCCTCAGCAATGATTTTTTTCTGCCGGAATGCCATTCCGGTACCTTTTTGAAGTGAATATGTCTATACAAGTTCGGTCCAGTACTAGGGTGCCACCCCATAAAGTCGACCATCACATTTTCAGGCGATGTGTACCTCGTTTTAACTGTGATAATGCTTTTTAGTTCTTTTAAGCATTCTGATTATTGTACTGTGTTTCTATTTTGTGAAGGATTTTAGGTAAGGGCGCAAATAGCCATAGTAGCTGACGCGCCGTTTTTAAACCCCACTAACTAACTAACTAACTAACTAACTAACTAACTAACTAACTAACTAACTAACTAACTAACTAACTAACTTTTTTCAGGCGAGTTTTGTCCCGCCTATAATTTCTAAATACACGACATATTCCAATGAAGCAAACGGCAATCAACAGACGAAGGATAAATGTATCAAACGTGACCTTGAGTTGAGCAGGTGACGTCATCTAGCGATACGGGGGGGGGGGAGAGTTGATGCACAAATTAGTGGATGACAGTCGAGGCAGTGTAATTCAAGAATGTGAAGCGACAAAAAGTTCGTAGTAGTGTAAAATAATTCGTAACGAATCAGGCTACAATCTCAATTGAGCAACAATCAGCAGTCGACGAATTAAATTGGAAAAATTCGCGAGTGAAATTGAAGTGGGAAATTTAACTTCGAGGCATATTCATCCCAAATGGAAGCAGGCGTATAAACCATGGGTAGCAAACGATAGAGCACAATGGTGTTACTGTAGCAACCGACATGCTTACTCTCAATGCATACAAGATGCCTACTCCCAAGAGTCCCAGCACAGTGAAGATATATCGAGTTTTCATTGTATCTGGAAAGAAGAGATGTTGTCACAGCTGACTTTTATTTTAACAGCAATTCTATCAGCGACGTATTCACGCATAAAACTTGCAGCTGTCTCTCCAATGCAGCCTATCCACATTTTATTGCTATACTTTCCATCAGAGAACCGAGAAATGTTCGAATTTCGAGCCGCGAATATATTGTGAGGCTTCTTCCTACTCAACTTCATTGTCTCTCCACTGTGATCATTCCTACTAGTTAACATTATGAGGAACCTGCTTCTTGTTGGGCCTCCTTTGATCAACTACAATCCTGATACATGTTCTAAATCTTGATTGCTAAAAAGTCGTCATGCTGCAATAGACATTACAAGGAAAGAGCGTAATAGGAAAGATAAAATACTGAAGAAATGGTGTGCTTTGGAAAATCTTCTAATAATACTTTGAGTACAAGTATGTAGTTTGGTAAATGCCTTTGTTGCAAATAAATTTATTACTTTGTTAACCGAAACTGAGTCAATTTATACTATCACGGATTTAATTTGTATTCCTTCTGAAAGGTGCATTAAAATATGAAAATAATAAGGGTTAATTATGTTTTTAACATGATTTTTATTTAACACCTTTTAGGCCTTGAATTCCTGGTGCACTGGGCAGTAATTATCTCCCCGTCCACTCCAATAAATTTTAGACGAAGTTTCACCACCTTTTCTTCTAGAAAAAAAGCACTACCATTCAGTATTATATTGTGTAGGTAATGTATTTGAAAATGTGCATTCAAATAGTCTTCATGGAAAGAGAATGTTAATTTTATTATATTAATATTGTTCTCCAACCAGGAGATTAACCGTGAAAGGAATGTGCTTACTATTGCGTCATGTATTGAAGTGAAGTAGATAAATAATATTACCGTTATAATGTCAGTTTAAAAAACATGCACTCTCCTGCATATGTTATTTCCTGTATGGAGGGATTAAAAGACTAGGAAATTAACAGTGATCTAATTTTTTAACTAGGGTAGTATAAATATGTGTGTATCAATGTTATCGTTTGTGCTTTGAGAGATAGCCAAAGGAGATGCATGTACCCACGTGTGTGACCTTATGACATCAACATTCATTCACAGCATTACCCCGCTGCGTCTCATTCCCCTGAGACTTTCTCCTGGTTGGAGTACAGTATTCTCTTGGGAAAGGAACTGGCCACCCTACCCCATTATCTCCTGGCCTAGTTGCCTCATAAGTGGTACCTTGTTGGTATCACTTGTGAGGTTCAGACCTGTCTTTGGACAGTTAACTAAACAACAAACAATATTCACCTTTACAAAACAATACAAGAGTGAAACCTAGTAGAGAAATGATATTATAATAATAAGAATTTAAAGCAATGGCCATGCTATCCATCTAAGTGGTCTGTGGTTCGATTCCCAGCATAAGTAATTGAAGAAATGTATCTTCCGTCTATGAAACTAGGTGATTATCTTTTGTCTTGTATTGTCCTGTGATGTCTATGTAGTGGTCCTGCATCAAGTTAATTCCACATCTAGAGAGCCGGCAGTGTGTATGTATAGTGTCAATTCACAGAAACTAACCTTACATTGCATAGGCTTACAAGTTCGTACAACAGAGGAAATAAAACAAGAAAAGAACAGTAGCGAAGTATTAGCTGGCTTTCAAATACAACCATCAAATAACATGGTACAATATTAAGATATACTAATTGTAATCAATGGAAGATTTTTTATTTTTAGATACTTAAGCACTAGGTTTTTAATAGTTGAAATGCACTTTCCTCGTTCCAAAGTTTAATTAGAACCTTGTACATATAATATTTCAAATAACATAAATTCTTATATGAAGGAAATACAATATATTACTTGTATATGGTTTTGTGAAGATAGAATATATGAAGAGCTGAAAATAAATTCTTGTTACTTGGACTGCAAGAATAATTCAGCATGACAAAGAAGTGCTTTAATTTCCTTTTTTCCTTTCATTCAAGCATAACATTGTTCCTGCAATAACTCCTATGTGACATATTTATCGATTTTCAGATTTTTGCTCTATTAAATAACTTAAATAGTGATACAGCAAATAATAAAAATATCCTATATGTAATTATATTTCTTTCTTTCGAAAATGTGAGCATTCACAATTTCCTATGTACCACTGTTATAGAATGAATAAATGTGTTTTTTCTTCCTACTGAAAAATGTTATATTTTGCACATAGGAGTTATTGCAGGAACGACGACGGTAAGTGCTTCTTCAACCTCGCACACACAAAAGAGACACACGTATACAAAAAAAGTAGACAGACACATCAATATACACACACACACAGACAGATAGACTTACACATCAATAGACAAATTGATAATTGAACAGACACATACAGACATGTGCAGACAAATGGACACACATACACACAGACACAGATGAATACAGATTCAGGCTAACATAAACAGCTACAAATAAAGCAACAGGACAGAAGGAGAGCAAGACAGGTAGGCAGGAAGACAAACAAATAGACAGAGACACATTAAAAATAGAAATAATTTTACTAAATCATTTGTGTATGCTCTCTTTTCCTGTTTCACATGTTCACGTTCGTGTGCACATAAAAGTGCAGACAGACACACATCTTATCATATGTGAAATGCATAACTAAACTTCTGCATTGAACTAATTATGAAGAGTTCATGGAACTAGCTATTAAAATCGTTCCTAAAGCCACTCAATTAGGGCATTAAAATCATGTTTATGCTAATGAATATCTGTACTATAACATAATAAACAATTGATTTCGTGTGTGATATTAATTCTCCTGTGGCATTACTAAATGTGCTTTGTGAAATTTAAAACAATTTAGTACAGTGTAAGTACTCTGAAATGGGACTCCAACATGTAAAATCAGGGTGTATTTAATATTCACTCAATGACG
Organism: Periplaneta americana; assembly: GCF_040183065.1. Classification (NCBI taxonomy): domain Eukaryota; kingdom Metazoa; phylum Arthropoda; class Insecta; order Blattodea; family Blattidae; genus Periplaneta; species Periplaneta americana. The sequence goes on along the minus strand of NC_091120.1, from coordinate 94,922,560 downwards.
TTATTCTGTGGCCATATTATCTAAGACGATTAGGCCTACGTATTTTTCATGTACAAGGAACATCAATGTGAAATTCATGATAGAATATCATGAAGATAATGATAAAGATGACAGTCATCCTCTTCTGCCTCCTGCTCTCATCTTGTCTTCATGTTCTTTTTTCCGAAGGATGATAACAAAATAATAGGTTCCTCCATGTATTGTAATTCTGTTGTCTCAAAGCTTTTCATTTTAAATATCCCCCTTATTGTATTCCTCGTTCTTGTAAGCTTATTTTAATAATATTGGAAATGAAGGAAGAATGGAAAATGGTGAAATTCTTAGTTACATAACAAGTTGTTTCTAGTCTCTCACTTTAGTGAATTTTCTGTTCGCATGTTTCTGAATAGACATTTATCTAATTTTATTAATTTGTGTACAATAAATTCCTTAGAAATTGTCTCAGACTTCTATCTACACAACCCTCGGTTTCTTCAGTTTTAACGGCACAGTAGAAGAGTTGAAGGAAAGTGAGGGCAAGGAAGTTACTTGTGATTTTCTCACTTTAAAATAGGGATGTAGGTTTCTGACATAGCAAAGAAAACTAAAACAAAAAGAGGCTTTATTCACACCAACAGTCATTCTTAAAACATTGTGTAATCAATAATATCTCATGTCTGCATTCACACAATATAAGGCACTATTGTATCTGTTACATCTTCAGACATTTTTCAATATTAAGGCTTCTATATCACAGTTAGCAGATGATAACATGAAACACAAAATGTACATTTAAATGCAGTGAAATGAAATGGATGTCATTGTTTAATAATTAAGTGAAATAGTTATTCAATGAAATATAAATGTTCTAATAATATTTTTTGGTTATTAACTCCAATACTACTCGTACAAATTCAAGTAAACCAACTTCTTAGAGAGAAGATTATTCCTAAATTTCCAAATTCTGAGTATCAGTACTGATAAAAGTGTTATGTTCTTCTATGTGACAGTGAAGTAATAGCAGGAAATAGTTTTTCTGGAGTCAGGGAATACAGGTGCTAAGAGTATATCATATATTAACATAAGGTAATATTTTGTTACAAAAATAATTTGATTTCTTCCTGTATCTGTTTCATCTTAGCTTCTTTACTTTCCTTTATCCAACTTTTGTCCTTCTTTACCAGGTTCATTTTTAAAAGTTGTTCATCAGAACTAATTTAATTCTCCATCATCCATGAAAAATATCATAAAAATAAATATAATAATTGGAGGACCAATTTAACCTCATAAAAATGTCAAATAGCTCTAAAATACAGGTAACTGTTCCACATCTTCGTTAACAAACTACAGTCATTCAAGGTTTGAATACAGAGTGATAAAAGAATTTTTGTGCTGGCAGCAATTTATGTAAACTTAAACATTCAGAGAGGTATAAGATATGGTAAGTTACAATAAATCACTTTTATGTGCAATAATTAAGTATATGAATCTCATTTATACATTTAATACAATTCAAAGAATTTAAAATTATTTGAAGCTGGTAAATTTCACTTCAGAAATCTAAACTTAGTTATTTTCTTTTAAAAATGCAGTCTGTGTAAAACCTGACGTATCTAATCTTTCAGAGTAAAATATGAACACAGTGAGTTATGAATTATGAAAGTACTTGAAGACAAAATAGGAAGTACACATGTGAAGTAATTTACAATAATTTTATGATTTATCTCACTTCATTATATAACAAGAAAATATAACAACAATTATAAAAAATTGTAGCAAACACATATAGGGGAACATATCGAACCTAAAGACATATTATTGCACTTAAGGATTTAATTGTTTCAGTGTTGGAAAATTCAATTTAGATATTGTCGTTTGTTGTTTGTTTGTTATACGAAAAAAACATTTTTGAATCCTGTTGATAGATTATTAAAAGTTCAGATTATTTTGATCTGTTTTGTTCCAATCGGGTTGTAATCCTGAATTCCTGACTGCTCTGCTTCTTCTCTGAAGTTTGGTAGTGCCTCTAAGTAGACTTATATCTTTAAAAGGACCTGGGTTCTATCCCCGGCGCTGGAGCGAATTTTTCTCCTCTAATAGGCCCTATTAATTTTAATTTTGTTTTATATTTTCAATGTGACTAGAATATTATAAGGTAACCATTTTCGTACAAAATAAAAATTGAAAACCTTTCAGACTTAACTTTGGATTTAGTTATTCTCGAAAACCTTTAATGGTGGGTTAAGTCACTCAAGTTTAATTCAATATGTATAGTTATTAATATAATCATCATTATTTTCATAATAACTTATATCATAATATAAAAATTTACTATAATGAATAAGCTTCATACTGTAACACATCTATTGCTGAATATATTTGAAACTTTTTAGACTTGTGTCAGGGGTCACATACTCCTCTCTAAGCACATTATCTCTTTGTATCTGTGGATGTTTTGCAGACATGTAAAAAAAAGCGCATGAAAGGATAGATCAAGATAAGATAAATGTTAAATAAATACTAGTCAAAAGAAATAAAACAAATAGAAACCATAAAGTTTTGGGGTGTCAGTCAAAAAAAATTGTATGTCACCACAAAAAATATGTCTCTAGATGCAATGTTTTCCCCTATATTGTTCACAGAATGTAATTTACATTTAGTAAAGTAATCTTATTCAAGTTATGATTATGATATACACACAATTTTACATAGAATACATACTTTTGCAGTAGTAAATAACGTATTAGTATTATATAAAATTCTGTCATTCGGTACACATTACAACAATGCAATAGTGTTCACACATACTCAATAAGTTAAGAGTTTTTACTGTTACAGTAGTGATTCCCAAGCTCTGTTAGTTAGGTAATTCGGTCCAGTATGAGTAGATCCTTACAAAGCTTCTGCATTTAAGCAATGCTATCTCCTAATTCACATTATTTAAATGTAGGAACTGTGTATTTTATGCATTTAATATTGCCTTAAAATTCAAACATACAAAAGTATATTTCGGTTTCAAATATTTCTTGATATTTAATAACGTGAATTGAAATTTCTTCCAGGTTAAAGTTGTTAAACAAAGACATTTTAATAAAGTTTTATATAATTCTCATTTACAAAGAGGTCCAAAAAAGTGTATACACACTTCAACGTGCAAAATAACTGCATGAAAACTTTATTACTATATTGATACACACATCAGATGATTGCTGTGAGACATGTTTAACGATTACCTACTATTACAATGAGTACTCGAAGTGCTTCCCATTGGCATCCAGACACTCCTGGGTTCGACAAACTACTCCACAAGTAACGTTGACCATTGTGTCCATTGAGATGATTGCACAAACCATATCAATTTCTGTAACTGGCTTTCTGCAATACATCATATCCTCTAGGATCCCTCACAAGTAAAAGTTCTATCCACTCCTCTGGTAGCCAGGGGTGTAATTGAGTCATTTTTTAAAAGAAAGAGTTACTGGCCTTATGTACTTCGATATGCCTCGTACATTCATTTTACCTGCCATTCGAGCACTCTATGGGAATGAGCGATTTTATTTTCAAGAAGATGGTGCACTACCTCTGAGATTGTGAACCTATCTCGACAGTCCTTGTCAAAGTAATGGATAGAATGAAGAGATGCTGTTGAGTATCCTCTATACTCGCCGTAATTTTACTTATGGTGGACCCTAAAGGATGTGGTGTATCGCAGAGAATCTTGGTAGAGCTACGTGAAGAATTTGAAATAGCATGTGCAACCGTAACAGTGGAGACAATGGTCAAAGTTGCTTATGGAGTTGTTCGAAGAACCAAGAAGTATCTGGGTGCTAATGTGGAACACTTCGATAACTTGTGATAGTAATTGTTAAACATGTCACCTCTTGATGTATGTATCAATTTAGTAATTCGGTTTCATGCAGTTACTTTGCACGCTGAAGTGAGTATACTTTTTTTTAGCTCCTCTGTATTTTCCAAATGCTTTACTGATTACTTATAGCTATATACATTCTGCTAGTGATTCAATTTTTAATTTGAATATCAAGAATTTAATAATGGTCTTCATCCCCCCCCCCCCCCCAGTATTCTGTTGTGTAAGTTTGGAAATCACTTTTAACAATAAATTCATTCCACATGCGTTGTAAGGTTATATTTACCTTCACAAATAAACTCAAAGGAAACATACACTTAATAAAATACATTTAGATTTGTTAGCAGACCTACAGAAAAAGTAACAGAACACATCATTAAAGAATGAGATCAAAATAATTTTCAAATGTTACTGATATCATATTGGAGACAGTCTAACAAGTAGACCTCTCCCGTTCGCCTGTGCGTTTTCAGAATGAAACATATACTGACACATAGTATGCATTAGTAGAGTTTATTGATATACCTTTTACCTGCTAATGGTCATGGGAAACGAAAGTACAAATTCGAAGTGTGAACTTCAAAGGCATCAATAGGCCTATATATATGAACATATTTGCTGATTTATCAATCTTAATGGACAAAAATGCGGCAGTAGGCAAATTACAAGTCACCAGCATTCATAAAGTGATCAAAACAGAACTTTGCAGTACACCATGAGCACCTGATATAGAAAGAACCTGCACAAATGTCGCAAAAGTTAACTCCTGGTAAGTGAAAAGCATACTCCTTGGGTACTTCAAACCATTCAATGGGATCATTAATGTATCCTGATTTATAAAATGCATATCAAATCATGTCTTTGAATTGCGGTGACTGAAATTGATTGTAGAGAAATGAATGCAGAGTGACAATGTATCTCTGTCATGAAGTTTTGAATGAAAATGGTCGTCCTTGATTGCATAATCCGATATAGTCCTCCAATATGTTTTGTATTGTCTGAAAAAGAATACGTTCAAAGGGTGAATCATACCAGTAGTTGCTTTTTGAATATGTCGGACTTCCACTGACTTCCCAGCAGAGCTGTTGTTGTTCGCACTTTTTCATGTACCAATGCATCAACATCTGGTAAAATGGGAATACAACAGCTGCGGGAATGGTATCTTAATTGCTATTGGCCAAATGCAGGTAGCAGGAATTTACTTATGGTGGATGACTGGACACTGTTTAACAATGAACGAGTGCGAACAACAACAGCTCGGCTGGGAAGTCAGTGGAAGTCCAACAAATTCCAAAAAGAACTACCGGTACCGGTATGATTCAACTGTTGGACGTATTCTTTTTCAGACAATACAAAACATATTGGAGGATTATATTGGATTATGTAATCAAGGACGACCATTTTCATTCTAAACCATTGTTACTCTGCATTCATTTCTCCACAATCAATTTCAGTCACTGCGATTCAAAGACATAATTCTATATGCATTTGTAAATCATGATACATTAATGATCCCATTGAATGGTTTGAAGTGCCCAAGCAGTACACTTTTCACGTACCAGAAGTTAACTTTTGCGACATTTGTGCAGGTTCTTTCTACATCAGGTTCATGGTGTACTGCAAAGTTCTGTTTTGATGACTTTATGAAGCCGCATTTTTGTCCATTAAGACTGATAAATCAGCAAATACGTTCATATATATTGATGTCTTTGAAGTTCACACTTCGAATTTGTACCTCCATTTCCCATGACCATTAGGAGCTAAAATGTATATCAATAAACTCTACCAATGCATACTATGTGTCAGTATATGTTTCATTCTGAAAACGCACAGGCGAACTGGAGAGGTCTACTTGTAAGTGATTTGTTTCGGAGTTACGAAAACAGCATAATAAAGGAATACGGATATACTGTATTAAAATAATATTACTTTGTATTAGTACTCTACAAGTAATAAAATTATCGTCGTGCCTGATTAAATTACAGATTAATCACGTAGGTATTATAATCAGAACATTTATGTTACAATTCACTCACAATGTAGTAGACTAATGGAAATAGTTTTCTAGTTCGCATTCTGTAATGAGATAGTTTATATTCTTAATATAGATATCCAACACACCCATGCACTGAAATCAGTTCTAGAAAAAAGGTTACTATAGTGACAGTGGGAAAGAACGCTTACACACGCAAGCACACACACATATCCATTCAGAATGTTGCAAAACATAAAGTGTGATGTTTCGATGAGTTTGGGTAAAGGGAGTTAAGTCATTTTTGTGCAAATGAAGTTTTGTTGCCCAGGTGAATACACAAATTAAATTCTACAAGTGAATGCGTAAAAAACAAAATAATATTAGCATTTGATATGATCTATTTGTTAGAAAATTATTTGCAATAAAGGTCCGAAGTTTAATTTTCATTTACCTCAAAAACTAATTTTTACGACTTATCTCCCTTTACCCAAATACTATCGGTTTAATCTCATAGCTTACTTATTAAGAAATAAAAATATTTAATTGACACAGGCTCGAAATGGACGTTTTCACGAACCAGAATGCTCTTTTTGTCATAGACACGGTACTGTTGACGACGATGGAATTAACAAGCAGTGTGATGACTCCGAGTGTTACAATGAAATATTTATATACAAATCAATATATAAACATCTTAGACACAAGTTTTCGGAAATTTGCATCCCTTTATCATATACTGCTCAAAAAAATTAGTGGAACAGGTTTTATGTCTACTGTAAATTCTTGGTATAAGGCAATAGCTGTGCTGTAATGATATCAACATTTGCATTAACATCTTTTCTATTCAGAAAACACGACATTTGGTTTTCATCTTCATCGCAGTCCAAGGAAACCGGATAGTAATCCATCCATGCTGAAAACCAATATGATTTAGCTTGATCTTCTCAGTTTGACTATGGCCGTTTTAGAACATATTGGAGACTATGGTCATTGTTGGGGTCTAATTCAGATGTTATTGCAAAGGAACTACAAAATGGTTGATATTGGGGAAGCTGAAGTTACACGAGCTATCACCCTCAATTAGCAGGAATGGACTTATTGGATACGCAGTTAGACTCCTTGCATAGTAGTAGCCTATGACATCTGATCATTAACTCTATATGTCGCTCAGTCCCAGTTCTTTTAATTTCATCAACACCACACTATTATTCAGAGTCTCAACGATACTCAATGCAGAATCTAACATATCAAAGGCATGCTGCAAAAGTATTATAAGTTAGCAAGAGCATTTATATGAATGCCATAATGCAATAAAGCAGTTTGACAATACTGACAGCATCCTTATCAGTATTTTTAACAATTTAATTCACACTTAATTAAAAATGTAATGAAATATCATATATATCTTCATTCCATACAAGGTCACTTCGTGTGTAAACAAATGCGGGTCTGGATTTCATCCTATTGGCTGCAGAACAAAGGACCTCTTTATGGTGACTAGAACGCTAGGTTAATTAGTACCCAGTCTGAAAACTGAACTTGTTGTCCACATTTTCGAATACATAATAGGAAACGTAATGTTTTTCTAAACAAGGAAAGGAAATAGGCCTACCACATATGGAACAGTTGGAAAAACTAATTACTAAGTTTTTGATGTAAAAATGTAATTTGTGGGCAGGATGAGGAGGGACTATTGTTGATAATGAGGTACATATGACAAGATGACATGCAGTTGTGTCACCACTCACAACATAACCCAATCACATGATATGAGACCATCAGAAACCAATAAGCGATTGGAGCGTGGAAGAATTTTTCCTTATGTCTGTTGATATGCGATGTCACCTTGTATGGAATTAAGATGATATATTTTACGAGACAGAACAGAAAGGTTCCTGAAATTCACGAGTCTACTCAGGTCCATTTAGAGTCCTGGTTAAATGTATAAGAAGTAGCAATATTACTCTATAGTGCATCAACTTCACAACCCTAAATTACGAATTAAGTTGTTACTGTACAATAATTTAACATTTCATTTATAAATGTGCACATGAACAGGGTGTTTGTATTTCGTCACAGCTTATCATTTTTTAGAGCACACTAAAAGAGTTGAATATATCAAACTAATTTTGTGAAATTATTGAACTGCATACAGGAAAATTTCCCTCATTCGTAGCAACATAGAAATGCACGTCACAGTTTTTAAACTCTATAGGTCTTGCTAACAAACAGGTGTAAAGTTGAAGGGCTGTGCCAAATTCATCATTATAAGAAATTAATCAATAATATTATATCGTTGATTTAACACAGGCTAAATGTATATTTTTTGCAAATGATACAAGACTGTATCTGTATTAATCCAGTAATAATTTGAATGATTTAAGTCACATTATGACTGTGTCCTATGAAGAGGCAAGTGAATCATTTCAGGCAAATTAATTCAAGCTTAATACTAACAAACTCAGAAAATATTATTTACTTTAAGACAGACGATACTTGACGAGGTTCAATGCGATTACTTGGTATAACTCTGGATTCCAAATTAACATGGGAACCACATATAATGGTAGGCTATATGTCAGACTATCAAGGGTGATTTGTTAAGACGATTAAAAAGCTTAGTACCGTATCTAAGGAATTTCTTAAGAACACTTATTATGCATTTCTTTAATAGCATATTGCTACATGGTATTCAAATTTGGGGAAATAGTTGTAATATAAGAGTTCTGAAATTACAAAAGAAGGCTATCCTATAATAGTGGCTTAGATTTTGATGCATATTGTAAGCTTTTGTTTATTAGTGAAGGTATAGGTACGAGAGTCATACTGAAAGTCATGAGCAACTCACTGTTATAAATCTTAATTTTTATTGTTTAGACAAACCAGGTACATCATTTTAACCTACAGACTTTTCTGTCACTTTTAAACATAGTCTCCATTTCTTTGCACACATTTTTCCCGCCATTCTGTAAGTTTGAAAATTCCCTTGCTGTAGAAGTCCATTTCATCTTTCCGAAGACACTGACGCACTGCTTTCCGGATGTCCTCCAGCATCTTGTAGCATTGGCCTCACAGCTCCTTCTTTACAGAACCGAAAATATGGTAGTCGGAGGGTGCCAAGTAGGGACTGTAGGGAAATTGTGGAAGAGTTTCCCAACAAATGTTCTGATTTTTTCCACGGTGACACGATCAGTGTAAGGCTATGTGTTATCGTGATGCAGGATGATCTTTTTTCCAGCGCATTTCTCCCGTAATGCATGACAGAGCTTCAGAATTATCTGAATATAGTGGGCAGCATTTATGGTCTGTCCGGGTTCAAGAAATTCAACCAAAATGCATCCCAGAACTCATCAACACTTTCCTTGTTGCGTTCCATGGAGGCAATTCGAGAGCAACAGCTACGAGGCTCATCTTGGATGCTCGTGTTCCCATCTTCGAAATGTTTCACCCATCTCCTAACACTGCTGGCACCCATGTACACATGTATGCATGCTGAAGTCTGAGGTGAATTTCAACAGCAGACTTTTCTTCTTTAAAAAGGAATTTAATGACAGCAAGCTGTCAAAATGAACCATCGTTGTCGACCATTTTGCAAACATTGCCTATGGTTACATGATAGAAGTTAATGACGTCACAGTATGTCAATACATAGTGTAAAGTTTGTAGATTATGATCATAATTATAATCGTTTTTGTTACATTGTTGAAATTGAAATTATAGCAATGTCTTGCTCATCACTTTCAGTACGACCCTCTGTACTTACTGTAATAAATCTATACATATTTCATTGCCTAATTCAGATCAAAAAATAATTTATCCAAATAGGCTAAGTAAATCCGAACTTCATGGTTATTCCACAAGATATAACTATTCTCTATTAATATCAAATGGTATTGACTAAATCCAAAAAATGATTAAAAACGATTTCTATTGACTAGTTCAATAAACTACTTCTATTTGTTTCAGTAGATTTAAATCATCTGTCCACAACTGGCTGCTAAACAATCCATTCTAAAATATTCAAGAATATTTTAATGTTTTATTGATATTATCTTTCAACCGCTCATTTCACTCATTTCAAGTATTTATTGTATACCTGTTTTGACTCGCCACATACTCTTTGGGTTTCTGGCTAAATAAAAATTGGTTGATCGATTGCTCTTGCTATACTGTTTTAAAGTAGCATAAGTAAATAAATGGAGCTATTAAACTGTATACCTTTTCATTATATTATCTGTCATTAAAATAATCATTATTGTGATTAAAGATCTATAAAATTATTCATAATCACATTATTCCTGATTTCTTCATTAGCAAAATCACAAAATTTCCATTAGGCTTATACCTACTATAATCCTTCTGTAGGACTTTACAATACACAGCAACAAAGAATGTCATCCTTAATTACGTTATTCTTTTATTCCCGCGTCATAACAATCTTCCAACAAAACATATTGAAGGTGAATAATCATGTCTACAGTTAGAATGTTTTGGGTTGGTGCACAAATTTGTAGTGTTTCTGTTTCGCGTGTTGGTACTCTGGTTGCTATGGGTTTATTTATCGATTGTCATTTTTTATTTGAAATTCAATTATTGTGCTTGAGTTTACATATTGAAGTTTTCATTTTTGCAGATAGTGAGTGGAGCCATGAACGCTAGAAAATGGAGTGTCAAGTGGAGAAAGTGGAACATTTCCGACATATTCTTCTTTTTGAGTTCAATAGAGCGGCGAAAGCAGCCAGAAACATTTGCGCTGTGTATGGGAACAATACTATCGGAGAGAGCACTGCAAGAAAATGGTTTTCTAGTTTTAAGGAGGGTCGTTTTGACATTAGTGACATTCCACATTCAGGAAGATCTTTGGGGTTTGATGAGGATCGTTTAAACACATTAATCCACGGTGATCCATGTCAGTGTACCCGAGAACTGGCAAATGTGATGAAATGTGACCATTCCATTATTGTGCGACATTTATTGCCACCAACTGAGACGTCTTGCACACAATCCAAGAAAAACTACCAACAAGACCACGTGATGCCCGCTCCCACTCTGCTAATCTGACACAAAACACTATCCAGGAGTTGAGTTTGGAAGTCATTCTGCATCCACCTTATTCACTTGATCTTGCGCCCTCAGATTTTCACCTTTTCCACTCTTTATCAAACAACCTTCAAGGAACTTTCTTTCTCGATGAAAATGCGCTCCAAACATGGTTTGACGACTTCTTTAACTCAAAACCACGCGATTTCTAGAGGCATTGGCAGACTGTTGTAAATAGTGGAGAAGAATATACTGTTGATGATTAATTTCTCTCTTATGTGTATCTGATGTGTTTAATAAACTTATGAAAAATCGCTATGGAATTATGCACCAACCTAATAGCTGCTGCTTAATAACGATTATTGTTCTGTACCAATTTTTGGAAATAAACAATCTATATTGTTACATTTGACACTATTTAATATACATGAAGGCCTATATGTGTAATAAAAGATTGTACAAGAAAATTACTGCAGTTTGTTTTGAGCAATTCACCAATTTTGTATAATTTTGGCATACGGGCTTCTTGAAGCTCATGTTGTTTTTCAAGTAAACAAGAATATTTTCTGGGCAAATTTACTCTTAGATCATGAATATGAACAAAATCCGTCCAGTAGAGATAAGATGAAGCTGTATAGTTACAGATATGGGCAGATGGACTGTCATGGTATACAAATAAGGGTTAATGAAAACATTTTCGTAAAACTTTCGAAATTAATTTGTATAATAACACAATATTTCTTGTATGCCACATATAATAAGAATCCACATCAATATGACTTTTTTTTTCAAAGTTGACGCCAAATTTATTATTATTATTATTATTATTATTATTATTATTATTATTATTATCATCATTATCATTGTCATTATTATTATTATTATTATTATCATCATTATCATTATTATTATTATTCTTATTACTACTACTACTACTACTACTACTACTACTACTACTACTACTACTACTACTACTACTAATGTTATTAAATAATCTGTCTTTAAAATATTTAAAAGTAATTTCGATTTCTTTCAGTCACAAATATTTACATTGTCTCTAATTTATATTGAAAATATATTTATGAAAACAATATATATACCAGTACTGGTACTAAAATATGTCAATTTTTAATTAATTTGCCTTGAGCTAAGCATTATAAACACTATCGACCAATGTAAATCATGCAACATACCTGCATTCAAAAAGTAGGAACATCAGATTTTAGTATGACACAGTTTAAGTTTATGCCTCCTTCATCCACTTTCCTGTATAAATTTTTTGAAATTCGATTTGGAATTATATTCGTATTATATTATAGAAACTGATGTCATATTTACAACGCAAATTAGAGAGCTTATTGTTCAGTCAATTAAGAAGCACATAACAAATATTAATACAGTTGTAAAGTTTTGAAGAATATAATTCAGTTCGTTCTAATTTACAAGCAGGTTTTAAATTAATGCAGTAGACTTATGATTATCATATGTACATATATTTTTAAATATTAAAACCTTTAAACTCGTGGAATAATAACAAACTCTCTCTTACGAAAAATTATATCTGAAAGAATAATAAGCCAAAATATCTATCTCTTCATTAAAACAATCTGTAGGCCTACTCTCTCATTTATGACCACCTTGATAAATAAATTATTTAAATTGGAGTTTCAAATCTAGTTCAGCTAACAAGGGAAGTTGCTTAAGATGAGTTGCTTAACGAGACTTGGGTCACAGAAAGCAGGCAGATAGTAGACTAACAAAACCGTTTCGGCTGATGCTCATGCATTTAAGGGTTATGAGGCCTCAAAAGGCATGTAGAAATACACTGTCATATCTAAATACGAGCTATTGAAGACATTTGCATGCCTGTAGTTTACGGTTTGCAATAATGTAACTTAAATCAAAATTACAGCATGATGGTAACAATAAGAATTTTCACAATCAGCACATAACATAAAAACAAATGTTTCACAAGTGTCACAGTTATCACCAGCACTTACAAATAGTACTGCATAGGAGTCATGAATGGAGTAGGCCCTTCCTCTATATTTCGACACTTGTAAAAGCATTATTTGATTAAAGACTGGAGGCAAGGAGTGGAAAAAGTGGAAGTGAACAAGTGCTTGCATTTGATAAAGTTATTCCTATGCCATGAACTTTCCATTTGATTCTACCACCAACATATACAAGGCAGAATGAAGCTTGCCATCTGTAGAAATTATTGGCATAATCACATACGCATGAGTAGTAGCTGCAGCCAAACCCACTGAACGTTTGTCTCCTTTAGCAGGAAGTGCTTTTTTTTTTTTTTTTGTCAAATCGACCTTGATCAGTGATTAAATACCTGGTGAAGTTGAATTGCTTTAGAAATTATTCATGATTTCTCACTTTTTCAATGAAGAAAGAGCTTTATTGTGCAAATCAATTTCTATAGTTGAATATTTACATTCAACACGATGAGTAATTTTTCTAGACACAATAGATAGATAGTGGGATTTAAAAAGGGTGCGTCTACTATGGCTATTTGCGCCCTATGTAAAATTCTTCATAAAACAAAAAACACAAACAATAGAATAAGCAGAATAATAAAAAGAACTAAAAAACGTTGTCACTGTAAAAACGAGGTAAGATACAATATTATTCTGCCGTTTGAACTTCACTACCAAATATTGTGATGCTTTGAAGGATATATTTGGGTTAACAACTTTTTTATGTTCAAAAGCGATTGCAGTAATGTAGTGTCGTAAATAAAGGCATTAGTGGCAACGAGTCTTCTAAAATCTGCTAGAGTTCTTATTTTGATTTCTCGTAGTGCATCTTCTGATTTTGAAAAAGACCGCGTTGCCTACACAAGTATCGCATTAGACTATTCATCGAATGGCTTTTCATAAGTTTAAGATGACTGATAACAGAAGACAGGCTCTTCGAGATCCTTTTTCCTGTCTTATACCATCATGGGTCCAATAAAACCAAGCTTTTTTTCCAGATATTCATCAGTCAATCTTGGATCATCAGATGTTCGCCTCTTTGGAGAGGGTTGTTGTTGTTGTTTTCTAATGCCAGACGTTTGACAATAAAGTCATTTGACCTCGTGCACTCCAATATTTTTCAAAGATATTGTCATGGTCAGCCACTGAAGCACAGATTTTTTGAGGTGTTCCGAATCCATTTCTTGGTTTGAATTGCACAATGAGCAGTTAGGGGACTGATATAATCCAATTCTATGCAGGTGTTTGGCCAAACAGTCATGGCCTGTTGCCAATCTAAATGCAGCTACAGACGATTTTCGTGGTAAATCGGGAATTAACTGTGGATTATAATGCAGAGAGTTCCATTTTTTCCCTCGAGATTGTATTATCAAATTTTGTTTGTTGAAGTCTAAGTACCGGTATGTAGATTTAATCAATCTTTTCACAGAGTAATACGTAGATTTAGTAACAGGTCTGTAAGTAGCAGTTCTTCCCTTCTTTGCTAAAGTATCCGCATTCTCGTTTCCCAGGATTCCACAATGGGATGGTATCCATTGGAATACAATTCTTTTATTGAGTGATATTAATTGAGATCTTTGGAGGAGGTTAATATTCTGATTGTGAACTGGTTGCTTCTTGACAGTGAGAAGAATTCTCATCAGCATATATTTCGTCCGACGAATCACCATATTCAGGAGGCTCATTTTCATCATGAATATAAATATCACTGTAGCCTAGGCTGACCAGATTTTTTATGGTCCAGCAGGGGACATCAGCAATTTCAAGAAAAATTACAAATGCTTATCTAGTCACTCTTCGTTGAAATGTTGCACAAAATACATGTAACAGTAGATACAATAATAGAACTTCGTGCACTAAATTTGTAAAGTATCTTAACTTTTTCAATTAAATGCATAAACACACGTAACTCCTTTCAGTACTGACGCATGCATGGAAGTCTTTTACATTATATTGTACACACTGAACTCTAACACACATTTTACAAGTACTTGTTTGAAGAATATATCTATTTAAGGATCTGTTCATTTCCATACAGCTTTACACTAAGTTCTTCACATGAGAAATGAAAGTTTGTTTTCACTTGTAACAAAGCTTTAACTGTTTTAATTTTTATTCTTAACTTTTCATCAGTCCAGATCGAGTTCATTGTATAAAAAAAAGTCTTTCAAATGATGAATTACTGATTGAAAGACACATGATTAATGACACTATTTTGAGAAGATTTTCAAATGGAATGGATTTTTTTTTAAATGTTGAAAAACATCAGACTACTTTTCACCTGTTGGTTTGTCACAAAACTCCTAATTTTTTTAACTATTTAAAAATTGACACTGCGGCAGTCTAATACTTCGCACAACGCGAATGAAGTCAAAGATGCTATGTTCTTCTTTCTTAAAGTGTGCAGAATATCTCATACTGTTCTCGCTAGTTCTTTTGTCTCATACTGAAACTGTTCAGAAATGTGCATGAATTGCAGCAGTTTCATCACGATACTTAAATATTTACGTGGAAAATGTTATTGAAACAAAATCAAAACTTCTGAGGACGAAATTAATTTCCGGGGACAAAAATGGGGACATTTGCTCCCTGGGGACAGCAACTCAAAACCAGGGATTGTCCCCGGAAATCAGGGACGTCTGGTCAGCCTACTGTAGCCAAGTGTTCCTCAATGACACTTTCTTCCTTGTTAAGAATTTCCTTGATTTGGTTGAACATTGGGACACCGTAATTGGAACACTCCATAATGTTGTAGCAAAAGATACACAACTGCTATAGGATTTGCAGATTTCATTCTTAAAAAGAAGAAGAAGACAAATTAAAATGTCTGTAATTTATGGTTATGTATAATTGATGATTACAATCATGGGCACAATTTTCACTTAGGTACTCATTCAAAAGCAGATAGAGAGATGTAAACAGAAATAGTGCAAAGATAGCCTATATATCGAAGTCAGCTCCAATAGGCAACATTAAGGAGCAGTATCACATATAGTTCGTATGTGATGCGAAACGAACTTCGCTTTTATAAACAACTATATGCTTGATTTCTATGACCCAGTCTCATTAAGCAACTCAGCTTATATCCTGTACACTTCCCATGTAAGATATGTATGTACAAAGCATGTAGTAAAGGTTATCTTACTTCCAAATTACAAAGTTTTGGATAGAATATTTACTGAAAACACGTAGAGAAAAAGAAACTCACAATCAGTAATAGCTCTCATATTGAAACATTTTTAAAGAATCCAGATTACTTCAGTACTAACTACTACTACCATTACCACAACCATTCATTACTGCTGCTACCATTGCAATGGATGCTGACCGCCGCCGCCGCCGCCGCCGCCGCCACCACCACCACCACCACCACCACCACCACCACCACCACCACCACCACCACCACCACTATCACTGCTAAGTTACTGTTATAAAAATTATATATTACTGTTTTATTCTACAATGTTACTGAAAATACTGATGATTAATAATCTACTTTAATTACGTAATAGGAAGTACAATGCAAGGTAAAGTTATGAATTTTACACTTTTTGCTCATTTGAGGCGTACTACTATTAACTTTTATCTCTCGATCTACAAGGAACATAATAGACGTGGAAGGATGAATAATTGTTGGTAAAATAAAATCTACATATGAAAATGAAAAATATCAATATTTAAATAAACTTTAAATGAGTAAAACATATAGGCTAATATTGTTAAATTTTTGGAAATTTGTAGTCATCCAAATGTACGTCACAATTTCCCTGATTACACGATAAAGATAGATATTGTATGGCAAACTGACTTTACAAAACTCTAGTTCCCTTTCAAATAGTTGAGTATCATGTGTTTTCTTCTTACAGTACAAACACTGAAGAAAAATAACGAGATGAGAAAAAAATATTGAGTATAAAATAATATATGAATAACTTAAAACATCTTCTTAACACTGAAAGATGTCAAATGATATATTAAAATTGTCTTAAACTGTCGAAAAGTCTAATTAAGTTTATTTAATAAATTGTTCGTTCAGTCTTTTATGAATAAATATGAAATTAGAAAACAATTATCACTGATAAGAGTTACTTCTCTAATTTTAAAAGGTAGTGTACATATAAAAATATATTATAAAAGTGGCAATTATTCAGTACAAAATAGTAATGTTGATTAATTGGCACAGCCCTTATGAAATGTAAAGATTTGAAGTTCATTCTCTAACTTTGACACAAAAAATAGTATACATCTCATATAATCCATTCATTGCTATAATTACAATGACAATTACGAGAATGAGTAGATTATGTAAACCAATGCAATGAAATATCTTTCTTTTAAAGTTACAGAATAATCTTCCACTCTTCTGTTAACTTAAAACTAAATCACAGCCTAAAAACAGGATCTATAATACAGAATAACTATAACATCGCTGTTTATGATCGAGGTAGTAATTCAGAGAATAGGAAAGTCGTTCTCGAGTCAGTAGATGGCGGCATTCAGGAATATGGCAGGGTGCAGTAGCAGAGCTGGACAGAATCTGGACCCACATACCTGCCATGGCTTCTCTGTAGCTCGGTGGAGGTGACGTAGATTTGCTGCAAACGCCATTTGCAATGGGAGAGAGCTTTGTACCTTCTTCACTATCTCCAGCATTATTACGAAGTGACGTAAGAGCTGGATCGTGTAGAGGCGCCTCCACCAAACACACGGATGGACGTCTCTTACAAGATTCGTCATCCCGAACACAGCATACAAGGAACAACATCAATGCCCCCACAATAGGGGGAATTCCAGCAAGAAGGAATGGAAGAGTATAAGATTTTGAATGGTCATAGATCAATCCTGAAACAATAAACCATCAATTTTAATGACATGCAGGATAGGTTACAGGTTTTGTATACAAAACCAACCACTAGCTTAAATTAGATTATTGAAATAAATACAGTATATACGAAGAGAGACATATCAGTATAACAGTACAAAACACGAACATCAGTGTTTAACCACTTACTGTAGAATTTATAAATTTTTAAATAGCTTATGCACTAGTTCTTTCGAAACAAAAATAAAATAAAGTGACTCACAAAAGTATCCATTTATATCAAGTGCATGTAGGCTACTACTATATTTTAGATATGTCACAAATTTGGAAGTAATTTGTTGAAAGTTGCACTTTCTTAAATATATATACATACACACACATGGTGGCCCTTATAAGTGTTAGAAGTTAATATGTCTTAAAAGAATAGATAAAACCGAATGCTTTGTTTTCTAAATTTTATGTGATATGGGTAATATTTCGTTGGTGCCCCTTTTAGGAGTGCATCTTCAGATGTTTAAATGAAATTATGGAATTCTTTAAAAATATTTTTGTTCCCTCAATAAACTAAGCAACTTTTATTGAAACATTTTTTTGAAAAATAAATTGTTGAGCAGTTACAGGTGTTTTCATTGAAGTATACAGTATAGAAAAGATTACAAAACCCTAATAAGGAAATCAATAAATACCAAGGCATTTACTTTACATTATGTCATTAAGTGCTTAAAGTAGTCTCCATTAACATCTAAGCACTTGGTGATTCTTGTGGAAAGGTTTTCTCTAACTTTTAACAACATACACGGACTAATAATGCGACAAGCTTCACTTATTCGATGTTTCATATCCTCTTTTGTGTTTGGGTGGTGTAAACATGACTTTACATGAGATTTACTATGTGTTTAGATGTTAATTAAGGTTATTTTGAGCATTTAATAAAATTATGTAAAGTTATAGTATGGTTTATTATTATTTATCTGTATCGGATATGTCTCATTTCAAACACCCTATACCATTTCAGAATTTCAGTATAGGAAAAAATGATTTAAACAAAAATTGCTTAATTTGTTTAGGATAATCAAAATGTCTAAAAGTTATATCATTGTCCCATTTTAAATTCTGAAGTTACTCCCCTGAAACCCATTTTGGGGCATGCTGAAATGTTGTCCATGAAACTATCATGAAGGCCCCCTCCTCCGAATGTAGCACTTACACCTCTTTGGTAAATGGTCTTCAAAGCGAAAATTCTTTCTTCTTTCGTTAATATTTTGTGAAAACTGTTACTTGTGTTGTCAGGACTAAGTTACTATGGTTAATAAATAAATTATTCCTTTGTTAACATTACACGTCATTTTCTGTTTCCTACCAACCAAGAGACTCCTCTTGCTACCAACCATCTCAAAGTACGTAGTACGTCCTACCAACCTAGGAACATACATTTCCTGTGAGTAGTTACTTTTGCACCACCCCATATATATAATATAAGTGCGATTTTATATTGTGCTAACATAACACTACAGAAATTTGCGCTTTATCACTTAAACTCTTCCTAAATTTGTTCATTTTCATCAATTCTTTAGAAAGTCTACCAACTACTTTTGGAAGTTACTACCGATAATAAGATGAAAATATAAAACAGAATTCATCGACGAGCAAAATATATCAACAAACAAATAGTTTGATAGAGAGGCAGATTGATGGGCCAATGGAAGGATGGATGGTTAGGCAAAGAGAAAGGTAAACATCGAAAAACAGAGACATAGGAATACGGGCAGACAGGTAGAGAGACAGATGCATATACAGTACACTTAAACAGGCAGATTGCTAGAGATGTAGGTAGAAACCTAGATAGGAAAATAGATAAGTAGGTAAAATACTTGTATAAATTGAATGCTATAGAAAGTAGGAGACTCACAGGTAAAGACAGCTAGAATATAAGTGACCAGAGGGCAGATATACAGGATGAACCGTAAGTAACGTCATTAATTTCAAGGGGTTATTCTTTGAGATGTTTCAAATAGAAAAGTTTGATACGGTTTTGCTCTTTTTTGCTTCCTTTTCGAGAAAAAAATTGTTTTATGTGAAATATTTCATAGCATGTTTTGGGAATGCCATTGATTGAATTTCCAATATGCTCAATCAATTTAAGAGAGCAATGTATTATGATAATATATTATTGAAAGAATGTTAGTTTTGTCCTTTAAATTTACAAAAATTTGATCTAAACAAATGTAACATTTTAAAATTCCTGTGCAGAACGAAAAGTTATATTTGTTCAGATCAAATTTCTGCACATTTCAAGGGCAAAACTAACATTATTTCAATAACTTATTATCATAATACTGCTCTCTTAAATTGGCTCAGCATATTGGGAATTAAGTCAATGGCATTCCCAAAACACGCTATGAAATATTTGATATAAAACAATTTTTATCTCGAAAAGGAAGTAAAAATGAGCAAAATATATTGTATTGAACTTTTTTTTTGTTTGAAATATCTCAAAGAATAACCCCCTGAAATTAATTACACTACTTATGATTCACCTTGTCTATAGAATGAAGGGCCCATTTCTCAGATTATCTCAGTCACTCTTTCTTTCCCTCTCCCTCTTTGTATCATTCACTTGCAGTCTCTGTCTCTATGTGTCTGGCTCCATCTATCTTCTTTTCTTTTTTGTCATACACACATGGACACTATTTTACAAAGAATCATGGTTATCCATAACTTCTCCAAATAAATGCTTGCAAGCTGAGAGTCCACAAAATTCTGTAGGATATCTCTAAAAAATAAACATATTTATGTGATGCCCTACCTACAAATTCATTTTCATAAACGAGAGCCACAAACTTACTCCAGAGCACAATGGAAACACTGTTTTTTACTGAAAGGCAGACTATAACCAAGGGGAAGCCTAAAATAGAATATTTTTTTGGCCGCAGAATCAGCAGCTGTTGAGTACCTGTTACAATATTATAATTTTTAGATAACTAATATGTCACATTTGAATTTCGAGTCCATTTTTTTTTTTATTGCAGCATCATAGATGTGTGCATATTTGACAACTTTAAGTGCATGTCTGGTTATGTTATTGGTGGTAAATGGTTGTTGGTGATCATGTCGTGGTAGGGTAATTTGTTATTGTAGTTATTAATTTGAGACAATTTTGGTAACATTGCTTGTTGTTGGTTGTGGGATTAATTATTGAATTTTATTTTGACTTATTGTTTGTGGTTGCGTGATAGTAACAGGTGCCAGAGTTGTACTGGTCAGTAGCTACGATGGTATGGATGTAATGATAGCATGCTGGTTGGTCACATATACTCGTAGTGTTAAGTTAAGGAAATGGTAAGCTGATGTTGAAATGGTATGGTGTAGCTTCGGAGCAGTGGTGATATGGTGACTGTTCTGGTACTGTATTCATTGCAATAGGATGTTTTTTTAGTTTCATCCTCTCTATGATGTAATATTTACGGTTGTGAAGTTGTGTCTATGTTGGTTTTGTAGGTTGTTGGTGATATGGAGAGGGTACCGATAATAATGTACTTTGGTAAAAGTACAATTACAGTAATATTCGTGCTGTAAAATCGCATGGTGATTATAGCTTAACCGTAGTGGAAAAATTTGATATAGTGTAAGTCCAGAATAGATGGCCATAGTTTCTTCAATGTCCTGTAATTTGAAGAATTATTAAGAAATTGTCCATTAACAAGTTAAATGAAGTTTCAGAAGGTAAACCATTACAATAACACGTGTTTATGATGAAATAAATTCATTTAGGATGAAAAACCATGACATGCTAAAAAAAAACAACACACTGGCCATCTATCCCTAGTTCTCAGGGGGAGATGGTCATAGGATACAGGGATAGATGGCCACACAGTTTCCATAGTTAAGAAGTATATCTAATAGTGTATTAAACTAGGCATAGCGGTTTAGTGCATTTACACATATAAACAAAATAAATTAAGATATCCTTATTCCACATGCCATGTTATCAACTCTCTTAATTTCGTATTGTGTCGGCATATAAAAGTATGACAAAAGATAACTGTTAAGTTAATCTACCAATTAATAACAGTAACTTAAGCATATTAAAGAAGAATAAAAGAAGACTGGCAAGTTAATTTATTTATAAAAATACTGGTAACTTTCCATAGAGACATGTACACCACAGGATAATAAGAATACCAGTGAGAATAATACAAATAATAAAACGACATTCAAACTCTAGCTTTTGGATCGATAAATACCACATTCAGGTGATAAAAACCAAAAAATGTACAATGAAAAATTAAAATATCAATTCAAATACGCCTCTTGAGTGGCTGGCCAACTCTCCCAGAAAACTGTATGGCCATCTATCCCATTTGTAAGGGTGAGATGGCCATAGCAATTAATAAAAATACAAGATTCGCACTTGAAATGAAACACACAGAGTAAATTTCCATTAAATCTCACAAGAACGTAGACTTCTGCTCACTTCACTCACAAGACACAAAATAACTGACTGGTCACAGACAAATAATGAGGAAAAACTCTGGAATTTGTAACAGTCAGCCGCCCACCTGTTCAAAACTTGATTCCATGTTCAAAAGAATGTTGCCTACGGAGTTGTATGCACAGCCGGTCAGTTCTAGAAGAAATAAAACCATGGCCAGCTCCCCCTGTGGCTATCTCGCTTGGACTTACCCTAGTGGTATCTGTAATATCTTGGTGCTACAGTGATACTGTACAAGTTTTGTTAATACAGTATGTGTTAATCATAATGATAATAGTAGCATTATTGGGAATGGTGTATTGCAGAGTTACCACAGTGATATGTTGGAGGTTCCAGTGGTACAATGTATTGTGGTTAATAACTGGCTCTTAAGATATGGTTGCTGTAATACTACGTAGATGAATTGCAGTGATTGTGGCGTCTATGATGATTGATTGATTTTGGTAATTTATTGGTCTTTGAAATGGGTTTGATAATATTGTTTTTTTGTGGTTTTTTTGGGGTGGTGTTGGTGATGTGATTGTAGTGGAAGTGCAGCAGTAATGAACGATGATGACTGAGAAAACATATATGGAAGAAAATCAATGTAGTAACAGACAAGTAAAGCATGTTTATTTTTGAGACTAGAAAACGTGAAAGTTCGTGATAAATTGATCAAATAAAATTTATAAATTCCATCTACAACTATGAAACCAATGAATTTGTCCTCCATAATTGTAATTAGATATGTAAATGCCAAACATTTAACTTTTTCTAAACAATAATTTTCATAACCCTGAGATGTGGTTTATATTTCTGCCTCATTTGGAGTGCACATTTAATTAAACATACGTTGTAATATAAAATACATACCTGCTATGGGTGGTCCCACTGTTAGAGGAACTGAGCAGAGTCCAAGCAGAAATCCGATTGCTTGTGTCGCTCCTTTTTGGCCACAAATTTCAAATGCTATTGGGCCAAGAAGGCTAATAAAACAGCCATCGAACAAGCCCATAAATAAAGATATAACGATGAGCAGCTTGAAACTATTGGTCACTGTAAGCAGCATTGTTAATATTCCTATAGAGATGAATGAGATCTGAAAAATTATAAATAAACCTTATATTAATGGAAGAGGCTTTATAGTTTAAATAGTTATTTTATCGCAATATATGTTTCTTATGATTTTGAACTTGATCAACTTATGCAAAATGAAGACACTGTTCAGTTTGTAAAGTCAAAGACTATCATGGATGAGTCATGTTATAAGGATGAATGATAAGAAAATTCCAGAGAAAGTTATGGAATGGGAGTCTGTTGAATGAAGACTAAAAGGGAAATTACGGAAGAGATGGTAGATGAAATAGAAGAGGATATACGAATTATGGAAATACGAGGATGGAGAAGATTAACTCAGGAAAGGGATGAATGGAATAAAGTTGTTAAAAAGGCTAAAACTCATATTGAGTTGTAACACCAAAAAAAAAAAAAAAGATGAAGAAGTATACTTCTTTTGGGGTTTGAATAATAATAATAATAATAATAATAATAATAATAATAATAATAATAATAATAATAATAATAATATGCCCTAATACAGCTTTCAGAATTAAAGTATTGGACTTGCATAATTAAAAATTATTTTGAAATACATTACAAGAAAAAAAATCAGAGATATTACTGACAGGACTTTATCTGTATGTTAAGATGTCTAGGGCCTATAAGACATTAAAAAAGTGGATTTGGGGAAAAAAAACGAAATGAGTTTTTAAGGCTTTTGGGGCGAGTGTGTTTAGAAGTAGAATTTTGGATATTCCATCGTATCCTGGAACTCAACATTTTCAACTTTTCGAAACTACAAATAGGTTCCATCATCAAATATGGCCAGAGGCTTTGCTTTGTTGGGCTCATTATGTCTGGCTACTCCAAAAACTGAGCCAGTAGCCAATCATAACGAGTTCAATAAAATAGGTAATTCCTACTTACCCTGATGATGGAACTTGTATGAATGACTAGTTTCGAAATGTTGGAAATGTTAAGGTCCAGGACACAATGGAATACCCAAAAATCTATTTCTTAAAAATAAATAACTTTTTAATTTAATTAACATTATAATAGTTGTCAAAAGTTCTTTAAACTGAAATAAGAACTTCCACTTGATCATATGACTTACCTGCTGCAAAAATATCCTATTTACTTTAGGAATGTCTGCAATTTTTCCAAAAATTAACCTCCCTAGGCCAGATGTAATACCTAGACACATCACAAGAACTTTTCCATCACCTTCTTGAAAGTTATCTTGAACAAATTTCAGCTGTATGGAATGAAACGAAGAGAATTACAAATATGAAAAACATAAATTCAGACACATGTTATCAAGCAAATGTTTGTGTTATTTTGAGACACTAAGCTCCGAATAAACTACAACAAGCAATCGATTCCGTTCAATGGCAGTATAGAATACTGTAGTTTTCCTATAACATTCGTAGAATATAATGCAACCTTAGATACACCAAGGCTCTGCTAGTTGCATGTTATCAATCAATGCTATTAAAAATGGCGATACAGTAAACAGATTCTAAAACATACGGCTTCGTGGTCTTTATCTGTCAGCATTCCTGTCTACAAATCATGAAAATATATACAAAAAACACAAAAGAAATATTAATGACTGAATTATTGATCAGATTCTGGGTTCGATTTTCGTTGTGAGATGGAAATTTGTCCTGAAAAAGACTTTGCTTAATACTTTCACACGTAGAAGCTAATGACTATACATGAAGGATTTCTGTAGGCATGAGCACCTCAGTGTTCAAGTAAAGATTCTCAGAATGTGTCCTAGTTCTGAAATATGAAAACTGTACGATATAAAAATCATTAAAAAATGAGGAAGTCAAATGTAGATATTGTGTATCAATTTACCACATTGCAGTGGCAACTGAATACTTAAGCTATTATTTCAAATATACAGTATAAAAAGTCATTTTATAAGTCATGGTAACTATATTATATCTTCCGAATAATCGCAAATGTGGTTAGTTCAGTATATCCTGTATGTTTGAAAACTTGACATCACACGCAAAAGTTAGTATGCTAGAGGCTGTGCTCCAAGATGGATGTAGGTAAAGTTGAACAGCGGTCATACATGAAAATTGCAGTTCTTCATTGCAGAAATGCTCGTCAGTGTCATTCTGAGCTACGTAAAGCTTTGCGTGATAGTGCGTTGGAACACTGTCCCTACTCACCTGATCTCAGAGTCCATGCGACTTTGTTCTCATTCAGCAATTGAAGAAGCCACTGCATGGGAAGCGGTTTGCAAACAGGGAGGACGTCTTAACAGCGTTTCGATGAGAAGTGGTACACAGAGGAATCACACACAGCTGACAATATTCAACGCTTGCATTATCGTTGGAAAAGATGTGTGGAAGCCTTGGGGGATTATTTTGAAGGGTGTTAGCTGTAAGTAATGTACTTTGTTTTCTTTTGCACATAACAAAACAATGATTTCTATTTATGCATCTTTCAATTTCCCTTACTCATTGCCTCCTGTACCCAGACCTATTTGGTACTAGCATTGCGAAGCACATTCCAGTGACCTTCAATCGCATATAGTGAATTTCTATTCCTGCAGCTTTATTGGCTGATATAATATAGTTGTCATGACTTATGAAATGACTCTCATCTATACAGTCAAATCTCTGTATAATGATTATGGTTCCCGGCATAAAATGTGTTCCTTCAATATAACAATTCTTCCGATATAACAATATCCTCTATTGCGATATATCTCTATTGAACGATACACTTTAATGGTCCCCAGTGTAGTATTTTCTCTCTCTATTACGATAAAGTTCGGTAAAATTAAAGGTTTCTTGCTAAGCGATACAGTAAGGTACGTGATCTTACTTGATGAGGAATCTCAGTTTAACTGATCATTTACTTTGGGCATCCTTTCTTCTCAACCCGACATTTTAGTTTTCCCGGAGTCTACAGAGGAAGACATAATTGCTGAAATTAGAGGGAACCCTGATGATCAAGAAGAAGAAGAGGAAGAAAATGATCTGGAGGAACAAGTCACTTCAATAATAACTCCAGGAGAGGCAGTAACAGCGTGTGAATCATTTCAACAGTTCCTATCCAGTGTTAGTGATGTTCCAAAAGATTACTGTATAGTATTTAGTGTCTTTGGATTTAATAATGTCTTTATGTGTGTCAATTTCCGTGAAAAGAGCTCTGAAACAAACTGACATAAGTGATTTCTTTTAAAAAATGTAGTACAGTACAATGGGCAGCATATTAAGAGGGTTTCAATGATAATTTTAACATTTTGTACCATAATATGCACACCAAATAAGCTGAATAGAAAACGTCTTACCAATTTAACTCTTATTTTTAAAACACTCCTTATAACAATACATCTCTTTATAACAATTTTTTTCTTTGCTCCCCTAATAATATCGCTATAGAGAGATCTGACTGAAAATAAATCAACTGGACTTGTTAATTGAAAATTATAATAATGTTAATTTGAACATTAAATCAAATTATATAATTGAGATAGAAAATAAAATAAAACCTACTCTAACAAGAATACTTAAAGCCAATGGCATAGCTCAGTTGGCTAAAGCGCTTGCCTGCTGATCCGGAGCTGCGCTCGGGCGCAGGTTCGATCCCCACTTGGCTGATTACCTGGTTGGGTTTTTCCGAGGTTTTCCCAAACCGTAAGGCGAATGTCAGGTAATCTGTGGCGAAATTTCGGCCTCATCTCGCTATCACCAATCCATCGACGCTAAATAACCTAGTAGTTGATACAGCGTCGTTAAATAACCACGTAAAAAATAACAATACTTACATAATCGAATACTTTTGTGATGATTCAAAGCACAATTTATAGCCCAACAATTTAAATCTTTAACGTTGATATCTCATTTCTAATTAAATGAAATTGAAGATTAATTCATGTAATTTAAGCTACAATTTGCTTTCTCCTATAGAAACTCTTAATATACAATGATTCAGGTAACGTCTGGATCTGTATGAGTTCCAGTAACATCATATTACTGAAAAATCTATGTCTAATAAAAGAATAGAATGCCTGATTGTTTAGGAGAAGTATCACAAATTCTTTCCATATGTCTAGAACTTCTAGGTATATACCTATTTGATATCTTGCACATATGCCAAAATTACCATTCACACCAATTATGATACTCATAACCAGCTTACAGCCGTATTTAAGTATCCTGCAAAAAGCATTTCGTTGGTTGTTATATGATTCTATAACCCTTAATTAAAAGAAATATTTCGATTCCTATACATGGATTCAAGATTTTTTCAGGGCAAGACTACCAATTCTACCGTAGAATTCTCGATTTTCGTATTCTACCAAAACTACCAGACTAGTTCTACAAGGCCGCAACACTAATCTTGACTGATACCATTTATTAAAACTCACAAGAAGTTTAAGGAATATTTTATAAATTAAACATTTTAAAATGTAAATTCATATCTAATTACTTTCAAATCAACCTGATTTTGAACTCGGAAATAATACATTTAAATAACTGTTTTTTATATATATATATTTACAATCAAACAATTAAACACAGAATTATGAAACGAAATGGCCAGTTTCTATCTGATGCTTTTCCAATTCACTGCGGGCTAAAGCAGGGAGATGCATTGTCACCTCTACTTTTTAACTTTGCTCTAGAATATGCCATTAGGAAAGTTCAGGATAACACAGAGGGTTTGGAATTGAACGGGTTACATCAGCTTCTTGTCTATGCGGATGACGTGAATATGTTAGGAGAAAATGCACAAACGATTAGGGAAAACACGGAAATTCTACTTGAAGCAAGTAAAGTGATAGGGTTGGAAGTAAATCCCGAAAAGACTAAGTATATGATTATGTCTCGTGACCAGAATATTGTACGAAATGGAAATATAAAAATTGGAGATTTATCCTTCGAAGAGGTGGAAAAATTCAAATATCTTGGAGCAACAGTAACAAATATAAATGACACTCAGGAGGAAATTAAACGCAGAATAAATATGAGAAATGCCTGTTATTATTCGGTTGAGAAGCTTTTGTCATCTAGTCTGCTGTCAAAAAATCTGAAAGTTAGAATTTATAAAACAGTTATATTACCGGTTGTTCTATATGGTTGTGAAGCTTGGACTCTCACTTTGAGAGAGGAACAGAGATTAAGGGTGTTTGAGAATAAGGTTCTTAGGAAAATATTTGGGGCTAAGAGAGATGAAGTTACAGGAGAATGGAGAAAGTTACACAACGCAGAACTTCACGCATTGTATTCTTCACCTGACATAATTAGGAACATTAAATCAAGACGCTTGAGATGGGCAGGGCATGTAGCACGTATGGGCGAGTCCAGAAATGCATATAGAGTGTTAGTTGGGAGGCCGGAGGGAAAAAGACCTTTGGGGAGGCCGAGACGTAGATGGGAAGATAATATTAAAATGGATTTGAGGGAGGTGGGATATGATGGTAGAGACTGGATTATTCTTACTCAGGATAGGGATCAATGGCGGGCTTATGTGAGGGCAGCAATGAACCTCCGGGTTCCTTAAAAGCCAATAAGTAAGTAAGTAAGTAGTATTATGAAACGAAATACCGAATCACAGAGTAGATAACTCCATGTTGAAGTGACTTCAATTCTGAATGGCCAGTTACTTACCATGTGCACATAGGGCACGAAGTATCCAAACAAGGCAGAAGGAACTGCTAGAGCCCAGATCACATATTTTTTCTTCTTCCATATATCCACATTGATGAAACTTCTTATACGTCTCGACATAGTGTTCTTATAAAGCCTAGGCGAATGGTCTGGCGACGAAGTCGTGCCTGGCAGAGGTTTGAATAGCAGAGCACAAGCCATGATAAGGGCAATCATTGCCGATAGACATAGCATAGTGGCTTCCAGGCCTACTTTATCAAGTAACAATGCAAGAGCATAAGGCATCACTATAGTAAAGACAGAGCTTCCTGCTGTAACGAATCCATTTACCACACCCAAATATCGCTTGAAGTAGTGGCCCAATATCACAAGTGACGGAGTGTATGCCAGTGACGCTCCAACGCCAAAAAGAATTCCATAAGTCATATACAGGAACTCCACCTGCAACATTATATAAGAGAAACTATTATTAATTTTAAGACATGAGTTATTTGAGCTCTGATTTAAAACTTAAGGTGCACGACAGAATTATTTAATGTATGATATTAACAGGGAATGAAATATCAAGTAATTATTCTGACTTGATCATGTATATGATTCAAACCTGATTGAGTGAGAGAGAAGGTCTTATGGCCTTAAGGCTATGGGTCGGTGGGGGGGGGGAATGGAAATTTTGTTTTTAACTCTTACAAATAAAATTGTTTCAGTTTTCTAAATCTGTGCTTATTTTGACCCTGTGACAATTTAATGCCCCTCAGGAGGAATCTAAAGGACAGCACGTGCGTGGAACTGCAGCCCTTTAAGCTGATACTCAGCTCCCATTCTGACAGACTTTGTTCTTCATTCCAACTAATTTTACTTTTCATTCAGTTCATATTTCCTGCTCTTATGTAGGAGAAAATATGTGTGGCAGACCTGTATAGGAAGGATACATCATGTACTTTGATACTCGTTTTCTCGATTTTCCAATTTTCAACATTTTGTAACATTCAAAATGCTCTAATGAATGAAGTTTTTCTCCAATCTCAGTGAAGTTTTGCACAGAAATCCACAAACGCATCTGAAGTAAACTGACACAACATGTGTTTTCTTCTGCTACTCTATGTGTTGAGGATGTGATAGGTTTTAAAAAACTGAAAAATTAACAGCTAAAAGGGTAAAAAAATTTTTTCTCAAAAAGTAATTAAAAAATATGAAAATCATGTCTCATATTTTACATACATCTATCAGGAATAAATTAAATATAAATTTAAAGAAAAATTATGTGGACTTTGAAAATTGGGACAACTATAATTCAGTATTAAAAAAAACAACAAAAATTAATTATAAGTAAACTATTTGAAATATCATCGTGAAAATTTGTGTATTGCATGTCCACATTCTAAGAAATATGTGGTAAAAGTTTCAGATTAATTGGTATAAAAATGTATAAGTTAGAAATTTCACAGGTCCATAGCCTTAACTCTGCCAGGCAATATAAGGATATTAGGCCTACTATTATTACTAGGTACTTATTGTAATACATATTGCAGAAAAACCGCTGTGAAATCACTCTCAAATTATGGGAAATTACCTTATTAGTAAATGCGGGGTGTACTGGATAGTTGAAAAAGAAAACAAATATTGTATTAAATAAAATGTAATCATGCCTACTGTACTACTTTCGGTTTTAAACAAATAAGGTAAAGAAGAAGAGACAGCTGAAATTCCTTTTGTGACAGCTAAACAATGACTTGGGGGGGGAGGGGAAGAGAGAAAAAAAAAAAGCGAAATTTACAGAAATTGTTCAAGTGATATATATATATAAGTAATTGCTGAAATGAAGGAGGATTCTAATAAATTTCAAGTTCTTGAGTACCTGAAAGATAAAATAAATTATATCACTAATAATAAAATTAAAACCTAAAAAAAACTGAAATAATTCTAAAAATAAAAAAAATCTAATAAAACAAATTGAAATATATTATACTTATAATGCATTGGAAGTCCTATTTCAGAAGGAGGCATGATACACATATACTAAATCAATCCCTTAAACAAGAAGTATGTATTGTCCGGATCGGGCTTGATATCACATCACAAATTTAAGAAGAACGAAGAAGCAAGAAATCTTATAAGAAATCGTTTCTGATATACAAAGAGTATCACCTATCAACTTGAAGTAGCAGGGCTTGTTAATTTAAGGATCTCATATGGAGAAATCATTGTTATCACTGTAACAAGAAAACATCAGTCATTATTATCTCAAGTTTCTAAAGTGGATCTTGTTCATCTCACTTCATTGAGATTGATACGTGTCTGAAGATATCTGCATTGTCCATACCTGTTCAATTTGGGATACTTTATTGTTCCAGATATATCCTGAATACATCATGCTTTTCAAGTACAAATAGGTGTAATTTTGCATAAGAAGCTTCCTTACACATTTCTATTTTATCATACAAAGAATAAAGGCGAAAGACTGCAACGCTGCAACAAATCTACGTATTTCGAGGATAGTTCGGTTACTACCAAACTATTCAACGGACCTTGTTGATATTCAGCAATTACGTGCCAATTCAATCGTGAAAGGTACACATCAAATAACTTGTAATTATTTTACTAAATACCATAGAGTAATGGATCTTCATTTGAAAAAATACAACGCAACCCCTATGCACGGCAAAAGTAAAACTTCTTAACTGTAAATATGCAATAACTCAATCTTTTTAAATGTTCGTGCAATGAGGGACGATAAATTAGGGTTAAATTTAATAGTTCATACTCAATATTCTTCAGAATTTAAAACTTAAAAGTTAATTACCCTGATTTCTTGCACTCGTTTTAATCTCTTCTTTTTCATTTTCAACTCAACTTTCAGCATGCCACTGTTTTTCATTTAGCTCTTGATTTCGGCATATTTTCTAGCAAATCCATCTCAACAATGTAATTTCATTCGCTTTTGACTGTATAACGTCACGACACACTGCCCAGAAGCAGCCCCAACCCCACCAATTTACGCATTTATTTATGTGAATTGTTGGAAAACCACAAATATCAATAACTTTATTCACACAATAGCATAGCAATGTACAAGATCCCGTAGCAACAATATGCAAAGCCACTTAAAACGTCCATCACAGAATTTTGATTCACAGCGTTTGACTCGTATCCTACCTAAAGAAATTTCAGTTCGGGGGAGAGGGAAGGAAAAAAGAAAACATAAAAGATTTACTCGAAATCGCTCTAATACTTTCTTCTTGTTGCATATTTAAGCTATTAAGTGATGTAGACGATGTGTCCTCACATTCCATTGTTTCGAAGAATTAGTAATTATTTAAAAAGTTACATCTCCTGTCAGAAACTCTAGACAAAAGAAAGGATCTTATTGCTTTGAAAAGTTAATGTAATGCTAGCCATTACAGATATAGAGTAAAAAAGATACTTTTTGTGAACATTATTTAATATCTACAGAATTATGCCTCCATATGAAAAGTTCTCACAGAATAATAATTTTAGTAATTAAAAATTGCATATACGAATTACTCTATAAAATTAACATAAGTCTAGCCGTTATTGAAATAGATCAATGAAAAGGACTATTTTTCTATAACATTTTTACTTTCTGTACCAGCTGGAAAATTAACAATCATAATTTCTTCTCTAATATAACCTACAGTAGCTATTTAAAAGCCAAGGAAGACCCCGTGAATGACATAGGTACTATAATTTTTCTCCTGAATGGTTTGCTTTCATAGTGCTGCTGGCTGCTTTACAAATAAGTATTAAAGTCTCGTTATAAAAGATTAACAACATTTAATATTCACATGAATTTTAGATACCGTACGGATTTTCATAAATAGAAAATATTAGGCTATTAGACATTATTAAAACGTACAACTCTGAGAAAATTAATCACACATATTTAAAACATGCAATTTATAAATTGAGTTATCTTACTTTTGCTGGTACTTTTTGTAAGAAAATTGTTCTCTGTGCAATGTAGAAAAAGGAATTTATTTTCTTTTGTGGATGTATAGTAAAAGATGTATTTTTTATAATGTCTTCCAATGGACAGTTCAAGAGATACGAGTACAAGCAGGGATAAAATAATTAGCGCCATGAAAATTTCCCATCTACAGAAAATAAAACCACTATCTATGTCATTATTGAGGACATGCTTTTATTTTTATGTTTTGTCGAAGATAATAAAATATAATCTAATAATTTTATTATTCTGTTTTCAAGAACAACCCAAGTCCAGGGCCTTATATTTGAATCGGGGATTGCAGAAACAGCACATGTCATGAAAACTAAATTTTTCAGTAGATACAAAAAACAGTATTACTGGTGTAGACCACATTCTTCAG
The DNA here is from genome assembly GCF_040183065.1 of Periplaneta americana. NCBI lineage: Eukaryota > Metazoa > Arthropoda > Insecta > Blattodea > Blattidae > Periplaneta > Periplaneta americana. Next base: position 94,889,370 of record NC_091120.1, on the reverse strand, counting down.
ACAGAAGCCTAATAGATGTGTCGTTTTATACCAAATTTATTGGAATCTAATGAAATGTTAATGAAATAAATCAATATATATTAACTTGACATGTGCTGTTTCTGCAAGAAATCAAAATTGTAGTGTAATAATTTCAGTTCAACTAGTTCAACTAAAGTTTATTTGTCAAATTAGGGATATAATATATGCATAGGCATACTGTGTACTTAATACGTAAGTTCAGCATATAGGCTAAATGAACTTATTTTTCCACAATAGGCCACTGAAGAATATTATTGTAAAATTCTTGGTATTCGTGTGGTATGTAACACATTAGTTTGCGTATATCGTCAAGCTTCTCTTTTTGAATTGGCACGATTTTGTCTGGATATTCCAATGAAGAAGGTAAATATGGTATTCTCCTTTGTACTTACAAGTAAACATTCTCATGGGGGCAGATAAAAAAATTAAACTTTTTTTTTCCATCATTTTAATAATGTCAAAAGAAGTGCTTACACAAATTTTGGCCACTCGAGCGCAATTATGAAGGCCGTAAAAATAAGTTTCCCTGGGGCCTTTTATAGAAAGAGAACAAAATTTCATGGAACGTTTTATTGGAACAGATATAGTAATTATTCAGTTATTTTTCAACGTATTCACCACCAGAATTGAGACATTTGTCATTCAGTGGGATCTGTTTTTGTATCCTTGTGTCATAGATGTCTGCCATCTGGAATCGGAACCAATGTGTTGGCACATGTCTTTGACATGAGTTGTTTCTGCACGCTTCCAGGATTTCACAGGTCTCCAAATGTGAGACGATTATACTGACATATGTGGTTTCTGCATGGAATGATAGCCCTATATCAACAGTCTATGAAACTCGAATAAACTCATTTCGCCACAAATAGTGACATGTGCTGTTTCTACAATCCCGATTCATTTATGTTTAACATGACTGCTATGTGTTCAGTCTCATTGGAAACACAGAATCATTAAGAATGGGTATTGATACACATGAATAATACAACAATTTATTTCATTACTCTTATTTTGGAAGCCTGTATAGTATTTTTGCTCTCCTAAAAATTTTTAATTAATGGACTTGGGATGTTCGTCATTTCAGGTCTTCAATTCAGCTCTTCCTTTCTCCATCTTACGTTCACAGTAGAGAAAATGCTGTGATGTTGTAAAAAATCAATGTTGAGATTTTCGTTGCTTTTGGGGTTGTAAGGAATATCTTTCGTATTCCATAAAACGAAAATTAAGGTCTTATTTGGATGTATACGTATTAAATTGTTTCACATTATAGTATGTTATTTGAATACAGGAATATCGTTCCGCAACATGAAAAAGGAAATGAAATATTACGAAACGTGTAAAATATAATGAAATATGAGAGTACTTATCACCTTCGTGAACACTAATTTCTTCTTTCTCATTTTATATAGATGAAGTAACATCAAAATTTCTTCACGGTTTTCTGAGGCAAAGAGGTTTTTTTTTTAGCATTATGAACTCTATGATAAAAGGAAGAATGGGAAGAGAATTACAAAAGAATTTTGCCGTTCCAAAAATCTGTTGGTGATCGCGTGCATTTTCTGCTGTGACTGAAGGATCGTCACTAAGTGACCAATTTGTTAAAACATAGCTAGTCGTATTTCAAAGGACAGAATTTCAGAATGTTGACATCTTGAGCCCTACTTATATAGAACAAAGCTCTTACTGAATTGCAGTATGATGAAAGAAGCATGCCTCCCGCGGCCATAGCACCACCAACAAAAGTTGTCCATCTGATTCCAATTCTGTCTGTGATGATTCCAGCAAGAGGAGAAAAGAAAAATGTTGATCCAATTGCAAGAGATCCAACCAGTGCTGAAAGCAAGAACAAAATTTATTAACATCATTTTAGAAATACAAGGTGAGCCAATGAAATGGGCAATTTTCAGATTCGTGTCTTTTCGGCTGCTGTAGGGTATTTTAATTGGTACATGCAACAATCTTTCTTTATTCGATAGCATTTGTTTATAATGGATCATTGGACGAGTGAACAATGTGCTTTTGTTATTAAGCATATTACAAAAATAATGATAGTTTCACTGCTGCACAACAGCTATTTCGATGTCATTACAATATCCATTGCAATGATCCGATACCATCAGTCCATGCAATAAAAATCTGGATTCTGTGTTAAAGAAGAAGTCTCCAGGTAAGCAAAGATCTGTACGTACCCCGGAAAACATGAACGCCCTAAGAGTTGCTATGATCTGTAGTCCTAAATGTTCTGCCCGTCAGCATGCAATTTCACTTGGCTTGTCAAACATCAGTATACGAAGAATTTCTCATAAAGACTCACACATGCATCCATACAAAATTCAAGTAGTGCATATATTAAAAGATGCTGATAAAGTAAACCACATGACTTTTTGTCAACAATTCTTTGCTCTAATGTTAATGAAGATATTGTCCACAATATGCTGATGAGTGATGAAGCTCATTTTCATCTCTCTGGATACGCCAATAAACAAAACTTTCGATCACCAATTGACCCTTATGAAATGCATGAGGAACCTTATACAGTGTCAAAGTTACAGTTTTATGTGTAATGGCGTCATTTGGAATCATCGGTCCTTATTTCTTTGAGGACGATAATGGGACATCTGTTACTGTAACATCACAGTGATATGTCCGAATGATTAAAAAATTTTTGTCTCCACAAATTACCAATAATCCTCTCATCAATAGAGACACGTGGTTTCAACAGGATGGTGCGACCAGTCACACAGCTAGACTTAGACCTGAAAAATGTGTGCAAGAAAATGGGTCCCACCTGCGGAATGTAGTGTTCAGAAAATAAGAATTTCATGAGGTACAGGTAAATGCTATGCTTTCAGGAATGTTTGTCCAAACATTTTGTCCAATACAACATTTCGTCCAAATTTCTATGACCAACACATTTAAGTCCAGTGGAATAAGTACATAGCATTTTCGTCCAAGAGTAAATTTCATCCAGAAAATTTTTTGGTCCACAAAAATTTTGTCCAATATACATATTGTCCAATCATGATTGATTTTGGATATTCAGATACTAGAAGCACATTTTAAACAGATGCCAACAATAAAATATAAAATAATGGAAAACTAAAAAATGGCAGAGCAATATCTAAACTACGATGAGCCAATTGTAAGGAACAATTTATTGGAACTTTTGGGATTACTTTTGTACCCATAAAAGACTTACTTCGTAGCCTACTTTTGATGAATTAATGGACGACCTGGATGAATCTTTTATACAATTTGCTACATATACAGAAAGAGCGTACATTCGAGGAAGACCTGCACATGGCTGACGAAGGGCTATTCCTCCTCTTTTCACCCAGATATATGGAATGTTTATCAACTAGTTCTGGATGGGAGGCAAAGGACAAATAATTCAGTGGAAGGCTTTCATTCAAAGCTTGGAAAAGTTGTAGCGATACATCATGCCAACATTTGGCGCTTTTTGGAAAACATTAAAAAAATACAGGCTGAAACAGAACATACAATTCCACAGATCATCGGAGATCATTTACGTTACAGGCCACTTGTTGCCAAAACCTATATCACAAATCAAGAACGCGTAGAAAATATTGTTAGGCATTACGATGAATATAAAGAAAATGGACAGCTCAAACAGTACTTGAGGGCAATTATATAGCAATCCGCAGAACCCTGAAGATGGAAATTAAAGAAGGAAATAACATTTTATAAGAAATAGCTGCAATGAATGCATGATCTTTGTTCTTCGAAATTAGTGAAAATAAATCTCATGTTTTATTTCAGTGATTCCTTTTTGTAATAAGCACAGCTACGAAAATTTCAGGTAAATAAATTTGGACTAAATCAGGTAAGGACAAAATAAATATAGGACGAAATTTCACATAATACTAAAATGACATGGACGAAAGATTTGTGGACAAAATTTGATTCAGGACAAACATACAACTGGACAAATGTAAAATTAGGACCAAATTACGAATGGACGAAAACATAATGGACTAACATTCTGTTTCAAGGTAATCAGTGCAATAATTATTAAAGTTGTATATTAAAGTTTAAAATCGCCCGTTTCCTTGGCTCACCTTGTATTTTAAGTTTAAAATGCAAGTGAAAAAAGACTGTAGGGAATTCGTAGAACATTTTAGTCGTTGGTGGATGTGTGCTTTCAAATATGCCTAATCGCAGGTCACCACTTTCATCTTAGCACAATTATAAAACAAAGAATTTGAACTTTTAATGAATATCGTAACCAATGCAAAAATGAATGCGTCATTCACTGCTCAAGTCACGATTAATATCTTGAATGTAATACATATACCATGATATACAAACTCCATTTATTTTTCCAATTTATTATTTCAATAATGACATCTACGGGATGCACCGACCTGCTGCCAACCCTCTAAGGAGCAAGATGTGTAAGCGATCCATTTTAGAAAATTTAGTTCTTTGTTTTTATAAAGCCGATAACATGATCAACGTTAACTTCTTAACTATGTCGTAGACAGTATCGGCTCAATTTAATGTAGATTTAATTTTAAAAAATATTGGCACTTACAGCCTTTTTCATGTCGAGTCTTCAAATAGCATATAATAAAATAATTTCTAAATTAAGAATTGTAATATTGTGAAATTCGATATGTGCTCATCTAGGAATGAGGGCACGCTGTCCTTGTACATCAGATTATTCAAGCTGTATTTTACAGATTCAGCAATATCTAAATCAGATTCAAGGACTATATAAAATAGGTCTAAATGGTTGATATGAAATATGTAATGAAATGGTTGCCGATTAAACTTTCCTATAGATCAGCAGTGTTTCCTGTTGACATAACGATAGGCACACTGCCTTGTTATATAATTATTATCTGTATATGAACCATAATCACAAGGTTATCCTCGTCAATTTATCTCCAGTACACAGAACTATGGAAACTTTGCAGGGTGCCAGCTATGACATAAGAAGAGTAACAAGAACTCATGGCTCAGTGCTAACAGCTGATGACGGAGTGTGCTCTAGATAAGAGAGCTGTCTCCAGTTGCCGTGGCACCAGACCAGTAAACAATTTGTTGTTTTCTGCCCACGAATGATTTTATAATATAACGCTATATACCAATTTAATTAAAGTGATTAATACAAAAATAGGACTGCAGTATCTTTCAGCTGACGCTTTCTGGATTCGTTACACTTCGTCTGATTTCGTCTCCATCAATAAAATGCGGGACTACGTACGGATACTGTAACTAAACTTATTGTTAGGTAGGACGGGTTTGCATTGAAGTCTTAAAGCAGGCCTTTCTATAGAAGGATATTATGAGCATAAAACCGGCGGCGATGCAATCATTCCAGGATTTCTCCATACGACGCAAAAGTCGTGTTGAAAAAGTTCAGATTCTCCTCTAACTTAATTAGGTTATAATTTATTTTTAAGTTTATTTTTCAGAATATAAAAGATTTAAACAATGTTACGCGTAATTTTACTGCATATAAAGATAGTTAAATTTATTACACTAAAATTGAGAATAATTTAAAGACTTTAAACGTAGTCTAATCGCATTTTAAATTAAAACTGCCACAGATTTAGTCTCTCTAGATCGTCCAATAAATTAACATTCATATTTATACATAAAATTATTTTTCTGAAAAGTTCAATAACAGTAACTTGAAAGAACCGATTAATTCATGTTATTTTAGTTCTTGCAACTTCACTGTTCTACTTTATAGTGTCCACAAACATGAGTTCTTCACAGAAATATTATGTACGCCTCAATAATCATCCACCTTTTCCAATTTCTTTACAGTTCTAAAGTTGCTTTACTAAACTTTAAGAATTTTTTGCTCACAAACTTTACCTCTGAAATTTACTCGTAAGTGTATTGTATAGTCTGCAACATAGACTGACCAGACGTCCCCGATTTCCGGTTTTGAGTTGCTGTCCCCGGGGAGCAAATGTCCTCGTTTTGTCCCCGGAAATTAATTTCGTCCCCAGAAGTTTTGATTTTGTTTCAATAACATTTTACACATATTAGACAAATATTGGACCAAAGACGTTATATAGTGTATTGGACGCCTACACAGAAGATGGTCTGAACAATTTTAACAATTATAGCTTCCATGAAACCGGAACGAGCCTATGGCTTAATCCTTAATCCTTGATGATGATGAACATTTTAGACGTAAATATTTAAGTATCGTCACAGTCTTAGACTGTGGTATCGTCACAGTCTAATATATACAGTCGCGCAACTTCAACACTTTTCTTGCCAACATTCACGACACTAGCGCCCAAGCGGCAGGCAAGGCACTGGTCATAGGGTTGATGCAGCCAGCACGTGCTTTAAAGGTATGCGAGATGTTATAATAACGTTTTAATCATGCGTCGGAATAAAGGCAATGTGTGCAATGACGAAAATTGCAGTAACAACAAGTTTAAATCTCCGAATTTGTCGTTCTTCAGATTCCTTAAAGACCAAGAGAAAATCATAACTCAGTCATAACCTATAGTATAATCCACGCTGTAGGTAGCCTACGTATTGTGTTCTATAAAACATTTATTAGTTATCAGCAGGGAACGGATTTATATGGACTAAAAATATATGAAATATGTAAATATATATGTAGTTATTTTTACCAAAATATGGAATTAAATATGGATTTTTACCAAAATATGGAATTAAATATGGACTTAAAATTATAAAAAAATGACTATGTACGTTAAATATTGGTACATTTTAATCAAACTAAACAAAAAATATAATGGACGTACCTTATCTTCCAATGTAGTTTCAACAAAACACAATTTTTATTGTCTGTTACCATAACAATAGGTTACAAACATTTCTTTCAAGTGCTGAAAAGTGAATCTTCTTCTATTGTCTCTGAGGATAGATTTATACTGACTAAAAGAGCGTTCGACGTCACAAGAAGTAACTGGTACATAATTCAATTTCACAATGTCTGCTGGGGATAAGTCCAAGTTAATCTTCACTGTTGATTCACCACTCATCACAGCAACAACCTTTTGTAGTTCTTCATATCCAGGGTTTTTTGAAAGTACAGTGTCCACCTTAGCTCTTACTGCATCTGCAACTTTACCTCTACCACGATTCAGTTGTTCCACAGTACTATTTATAATTTCAAAACTTTCAGATAGTGAAAGGTGCCTATTTTGGAGACTTTTGAGCGTTTTTATGATGCATGAAAATGTATGCTGAATGTGAGCTAAGTCATTCTTCACACTTATGTCACAGGTAACTGTTTTCGCAGTATCAATTGAGACTGCATCTTCAGAGTCCAATGCAAGGAGAACATTGTTAATAGAGTCTATATGTTCGGCATAATATTCAACTGCTTCTAGCCATGTACCCCATCTAGTTAAAATTGGCTTTGGTGGCAATGGAATTTCAGGGTACATTTCTTTCAACACGTTAACTCTACTGGGAGCTTTGAGAAATACTTTTTTCACTGATGAAATCAACAAATCTACTTTAGGGAAATTGTCTCTGACCACTTCTGCCACACGATGAAATGCATGCGCCACACAAGTAAAATGAGTCAATTTAGGATATACAACAGATAATGCTTGTCCAGCTTTGACCATATAAGGGGCAGCATCGCTAATAAAGAATAACACATTATCGTACATAATACCCTTTGGCCACAGGATACCCATAGCTTCGTTGAACAGTTTAACTATAGTTTTGTTATTGCACTTTTCTAGAACATCACAATGTAAAAGAATTCGTTCAGAATATTGTTCACTTAACAAACCGATAACTACATTACCAACAAGTCTACCTTCTTTGTCGGGAGTCTCATCAATGGAAACCCAAATTGAACTATCTTTAATTTCATCTCTTATCTTCTGTATTGTCTCATCGTAGATGGATGGAGCATACGTCTTCCTAAGTGTTGACTCATCCGGGATTGTATGTTGAGTATATTTTTCAAGGAATTCCCTGAAGACCTTATTCTTTAGTTTGTAGAGAGGAATATCAGCAGAGATGAGAGAACGGCACAGGTCGATGTTAAACTCAGATCTTACATTCGATGTTGTTGGTTGTGTAAAAACAATTGTCTCTGCTTGGAATTTAGTTGTTTGTTGGCCTGATGTTTACTAGTTGTAATGTGTTGTTGCACCAGGAACTTTTGTGTAGATGATACTGCACACTGACACAAATTACAAAATAATATTTTATTGTCAGTTGATAAATCATCTTCTTTAAATTCTGAAATGTAACTTGTTAGTTTTGATTTTAAATTGACTGAATGACGTACTTTTGGCATATTTACCGTCTTTATAGTATGATTTACAAAACTGAACCTATGTGTACTCTGACTGGCATTTAACTGTTGAGCTGCACAACTGAAGTCTGTTAAAAATTTTAAATTAAATTAATACAGTTTTGTAACTTACTTTCCCATTGTTGATAGGACTGCTAATTTTCAAATAACTCTGATGTTAAAGGGATTACTGAACATGTGTTTAAATCTCTATTGTTGAAATGTATTTTTAAAAGTTAATGGAATTTTGTTTTGTTTTATTGTTAAACCTAATATAATATGGACTGTTTTATATGAAATATGGAAAATATATGGAAATTAACGAAAATATGTACTAAACTCTAAAATATGGAAAAATATGGAAAATAAAAGTAGGATTTTTCAACCCTACACATTGTGAAACATAAAGATAATGCAAAATATAAATTATATTAGCTTTATAAGTAAATATGTATTTACATATAAATCCTTTCCCTGGTTATCAGTTACCTATTTGTATGTCAGGAAGAAGAGTTTAAATAAAAACAAAGTAAATACCTGTTACAGTATATTATTATTGTTTTGCAGAGATCATGTGTAAATGTGTAACCATTCCGATTTTGGATAATGTATCTACAGTTTTTAATGCAAGTAATTCCATAATTTTTTTATTCGTGTTTTTTTCTTTATATTTTTCAAAAGTTGAATGTTATACTGCATTCAAGTAGGGATTATGGTGTTAATTTTTTCAAGAATTCATGGCGTATTATAATCCTTTTGCAAAATATTCACTTCTTGAATAAATTCACACTGTGTCGATAAAAGGGAAAAACACTGGAGGAGGGGAATTCGATCCGGTGCTGTGGATTGGACTCCGGCGTAGCTCAATGGTACGTAGAACCAAGGACTCGGGTTCGATCCCCGGCGCCGGAGCGAATTTTTATCCTCTAATATTAATTGTTACTATGACTTGTATTTAATTAATTTATCCATTGCCATATCTCCTCAAATACGACTTTCCACACTGGTAATCCGAGTTTGAATCTCAGCGATGATAGGTTTTCGCGGGGTACTCCCTACCAGCATTCCACCCGTTGCTTGATTCCACCAATGTTGCAGTTCGCCTTCTATGGTGCACCAAGGGCAATGCCTTCATGGCGGCTGAAAGAACTACAAGCTTCGGCGCTTCGCTCACTAGATAGAGACGTTTGGGTGAATGATGCAATAGCCTAATATGTTTTTTTAGCTTCTAACCACATAATAGCCTATATTTAGTTGTACCAGTATCGCTCTGTAAGTAGAGAACGTACTCATTATTACTTGTACTTTTTCTTATTATGAATTTGCATTAAGAGATAGCCTATAGTAGGTGAGGTGCCTATTTTGCTTCAATCTTATCGTCAGAAGAAGAAAAGGCATAGGAAGAGGAGGCGAGGAAATAGAAAAAGTAGAAACCAATGCTTTTTGGAGGAAAAGCTAAGGTGGGGGAAAAAAGGGGTGGTGATGAATGTGACGATAGAGAAGAAAAGGGGAGGAGAAAGCTGAGAATGAATATGGGTGGTAAATGAATATGAAGCTGGAGAAGAAATTGATGATGTTCGTTAAAAACCAACTGGAGTAGGCTACTACTGTAGTATCGGGTTTGGTTGCAGCAAGGAGTTCTTCAGCACCGGTTTGCTAGAAGTTGCAAACTCGTGATACTGGCGGGATTCCAGTTCACGAGCCGAGTTCAAGGCCCGAACGGGACATGCAACACGAGAGACATGGACTGTCTATATCTGTGGTGGAGCAATCAGAAGCACCGTTTCTTTTCAGTTCTGTCTAACGCGCTAAGTCAAGCGATGATCAGCTCACATATTTAATTGTCTTGCAGGTACACTCCATGGACAAAGTCATTTCGTAATGCAGTTATATTTGCAACTAGTAAATTGCGATATCTCTCGAAAACGACGATATTACCACAGTCTAGTCTAGTATGCAGTCACGAAGTTCAATACGTAGTAAATATGCATCCATAGATAATTGCTAACCACTAGGATCGCTAATATCGCCTCATTACAGACAATGCGAAATAGTACCCGCGCAGTCTATTGTTCCTAGCACCCTCACAACTCAAGCTTCGTGACTGTATATACTAGACTGTGATATTACTGTATATGCATCAACTAGAAGATGTGCAACAAATTTTAACCCTTAAATTCGCAAAGTATTCTATAGGATACAACAGGTTAATAGGCTATATGCTATAATTTTAATAGAATAGAAAAAAATTGGTCGGAAAATTAAAATTTCACAATACTATAATATTGTATAACACATAAAATATGGACATTGCGATAGTTGTTTTCTTTACAGTCCGACACGGTTTAATAAACTAGTGTGAGAAATGAAGTTTTGCCAATTTAAGGGTTAAAATAAAATCATCATGATTATTCCTCCTTCAGCTAATAATGGGCTGCATATAATTCAGTTGATGAAACGAGTAAATGAATGCGAACAGCTATACAAAGTGAGCGGAAATTATATAACTCTTTCTGTGTACGTGCATGTTACATATAACAGGAAAAAGCTATGATCTAGTGTGAAATAATACAGTAATTAGAACACATGGAACAACTTTATGATTTCTTCTTAGCTTCTACAAAGTCGTTTAATTTTATATACGATCTTATACAATGAGTTGCAAATTAAACTCTGAGACATCTCCTGTTTTAACAATATATAATGAACCTAACTGCACTCAAAATTCTTCCACACAGGATAATACTCAATGCAATTCACAATGTACGAGCATGCCTTCCTCTACTACGCCTTGCCCCCACTGTGGAAAATTTTATCGTGGACAACATGGCATTAAAATTCATATAGCACGTGCCCATCCAGAAAAACATAGGATTGCTATAGTCGAAAGACAGCCCAACTGGCAAAATAGAAAACATAGTAGCAATGAACACAATGATACAACTTTAATATTGTTAGTTAGTCCTGACGTTATTTTGGATCCCATTACCACAGAGAAGTCTCCTGTCAGACAAACTCCACATTAACTCCTCTTCTAGGCAGTTAAATCAATATCATCAAGAAATGTCTCACTGGAAAGCTGAATTTGAAAATATTACTACTGAAGAGGATTTCTATAGTAAAGTTGACAATTTTTCTCAATTTCTTGCTAACGCCATTACCTTACTCCCTGGCCCGAAACACCCAGCTCGTAAATATTACGAAGCAAGACAGGATAAACGTTTACTCAAGAATCAACGCTCTTACGAGCAGTCTAGCAATCCCGAGAGATAGGGAAAAACGTCGATCGAAATACATGTACCAACTTACACAATTCCAATATTTTAATCAAAGAAGAAAAGCTGTTCATTCGGTACTGAGACAAAATAATCAGCGCTGTACTATTAACGTCCTTCTCGAAGAATTTTTCCGTCCCTAATAATTGCATTCGTCCTTCTTACGAACATGTCTCCGATACAGATGATTTAACCCCGACTGAAACGTTTAGCACTACCATAACCAAAGAAGAAATTGTAGCGGCTGCTAACAAAATAGCTGTTGATACTTCACCTGGACCCGACCACGTGCTTATGAGAGCAATTCGTAATGTAGTTTGCTATGGAATAATTTCTTTAATTGCAACACGTATGCTGTCGTTGTGTGAAATACCTCCTTGCCTCACAAAAGCACGGACTATATTAATCTACAAAGGAGGCGATGTTACTGACTTAGACAACTGGCGACCAATTACCATTTGTTCCATATTAAGAAGAATCATCGAGCGTGTACTCGACAAACGTCTTAGGAAAATTGTTACATTTCACGAGTTCCAACGTGGACTCACAAACAGCCCCGGTACTTTAATAAACACTTCCTTACTTAATTCTATTTTAAAAGAGGCCAAATCCAGAAAAACGAACACCACCTTGGTATTCTTGGACATTCGTAAGGCGTTTGACAATATTGACCACCTCCATCTGAGAAACACTTTATCCTCTCTCAATGTGCCATCTCCCTTAGCCGAACTTATCGCTAAATTACAGGAAGTTAATACCACTCAGATCGAGGTTAACCACAGAAAAACGGAACCTATAGTAATATCAAGAGGTGTGATGCAAGGTTCACCCTTATCGCCTTCATTATACAACATCGCGACGGATCACATCCTTCATGAGCTTACTTCCGAAGAACTTGCCGAAGAATATGATTTTAAACTCGTATCAGGTCTTCCCAATGTAACCGTTCTGAGCTTCGCTGATGATATGGTAATTGTTGGGAAAGACTCTGAAGCTGCCAAACATATTGCCGAAATAGCAACTAGAAGACTTCATGAAATTGGATTGGAGATTAACGCGAAAAAATCTAAACGCATCTCTATTGTAAACGGCAAACTTAATACGTCTTCTATTTACCTCGATTCCACTACAGAAAAGCCCACATTAGACAACAATGAAACCGTCAAATATCTTGGAGTAACTTACAATGACGAAACCGTTTTCGACTCCGCGAGAACTATGGAAGCCCTCCGATCTCAGATAGAACGTCTAACCACCTCACCCTTGCTCCAGCCTTACCAAAAATACAACGTGGTTTCTTCCTTCATTTGTTCGAAGCTTGTATACCCTTTTCAAACAACCCCTCCCGATAAATTACCTGTCAAGTTCCTCTTAGATATAGATCTTCTTCTTAAAAGCTCAATTAAGGACATCCTACAACTTCCTGGAGATATTCCAGACAATATGTTGTATTCCGACAAAAAATTTAAAGGCTTAGATATTTTCTGCGCACGCTGGGAAGCCTACTTGCAACACGTCAACTCTTGCATGAAGTTGAATATGTGTAATAATATGTACAGCTGTCAAAAGAAAAAGTGGCCGCTCTCCTGAAACAAAGTTCCCTTCGGGTATCTTCGCTACAATTCGGAGACAGGCGATGTTACATGTTGTTGGACCACGTTGCCTGATATCTACAGTTATAATTGAAATATTCTGTGTGTTATTCGATAGCGTAATGGTAGCGTTCAGGCCTCTTATTCATGAGGTCCTGCGTTCGACTACAACCTCGTGCTTTTTATGTTCTTTTTTGTTCTGTTTTTGAGAGAGACAAACTATACATAATGGCTCCTTTCTCTTTTACGATTATTTTAGTAATTAACATCAGGTTCATTAATATATTATGCCATGACTTTATAATTATGATATTGTGGCTGCAAATGGAAAGAAAAAGATTTTATTCTCAATAAAAATATCTTTCGTGGCATAAACAAAACAAATTTACTGGCGTCGGCCTTAAAACATTCAAACAATTAAGCGTTCAAAAAACAAAACAAAAAGCCACAATTCAATATTTACTCTATCTTCCTCTTATCTCGATCATCTTGCAGTCGAGTGGGCATGGAATTGACTAGTCTTTGCAAATAGCGACTGTTCTTAGACACGATATTCCAGGCATTCTGAACATACATACATAGGTGTTCTGTCCATGGGCAGGTCTTTCATTACAAACCCAGCAATCTCCAATCTTTCCTATTTTCTGCCTTCCTCTTAGTCTCCGCATATGATCCACATATCCTAATGTCGTCTATTATTATTTTCAACCAGAGACCCAACCAATTCCTTTTTCTCTTTCTAATCAGTTTCAGCATCATTCTTTCTTCGCTCACTTTTTCAAACACAATTTTATTTCTTATTCTGTCTGTCCACTTTACACGCACCGTTCTTCTCCACATCCACACTTCAAATGCTTCAATTCGTTTCTCTTCATTTCGTCGTAATGTCCATGTTCCTTCCCCATACAATGCCACACTCCACACAAAGCACTTCACTAGTCTTTTCCTTAGTTCTTTTTCCAGAGGTCCGCAGAAGATCCTTCTTCTTCTATTACAAGCTTCCTTTGTTCATGTTTGCAGTTTTTCTTGGGAAGGATAGCCCTAAATGCGGTAACATTCCGTTGCTTTCCGCACACCACTATCTCTTTCGCATCTTATTAAATTCCAGGGGGCCCAAGCGTGGAGATGAGGAGAATAGATTTGACTAATTGGGCCCTCCGGACTTCACCGAAAGTCACGGCAAGGGTTAAATATTAATTCTATCAGGATGTTTGACCCGATCAGAGACCGGGAAATCTCAATTAGCCTTTGCCCTCCGCATCCTGGACTAGCTTCTACGAATCATCAAAAAATCTTAGAGTGTGATTGGGCCAATTTTTCCGAAAATGTTTCCACACTTTTGCCCTCGTAGCTCAGCGGACAAACGTCGGAATTTAGATGTCAACGTCTCAGGTTCAATTTCTCGTTACTCCTTTTCATTTTATTGTGGTTCAAGAGAGTATAATGTAATAATACAAAAAGAAAAAACTAATACCAGTTTTATGCAACTGAATTTTTCCAAACCTAATATTAAATTTATGTTATTTATATCGCTAAAGAACAATTACAATATAAATAACTTGAATATTATTTATACAGTATCACTAAAGAACGATAACAGAATATAAATGATAAATATCGGTTTGTTTAATTAATATAAGATATTATATAATACGTATTTAATAATCTAAATAAAATAACCTATTTTACAAAGAAAGATGGTCATTTGTGTTATAATAATTACTTAAGTTACATAAAATACAGATTATTTATATTGCGAAAGAACAATAACAATATAAATAACTTGAATATTATTTTATAATGCTAATAAAGGAAAACAGAATATAAATGATAACTTGAATATTATTTATATCGCTAAAGAACGATAACAATATAAAAAACGTGAATATTATTCATATCGGAATTTCACAGATTTATTACAGATATATTTAAGAAATTGTAGAAGAATAGTAATTAGTAACAGTGTCCTATTTATTCTTCTTGGAGCCAAATTTGTAACTTTTAAAAGTGTGGTTACTATGCTGAAGTGTATATGTTGCAACGGATGCTTGATTTGTTATGTATGTGAGTCAGTTATGGGATGCTTGATGTCGTCGCAATGTCGTAATTATAGTTTGATTGTGTTTGTGTGACTATTGTGTATTAATTTATGATGTATGGTACGGAAAGCTGCATATTTGTGTTATAGAAGTGTTACGTATGTGTGTTGTTAATGTTTTTGTATGTTTCAAATTGATAACTGATATTTGTTTTGCAATCGCAATGCCTAATTTACGGATTGTTTATGTTTTGTTTACATCGCGTAAGCTAATTTAATTTTCTTTTCCATTTCTCTTTATGCTTATGTTTTTTGTATACAAAACTCTAGCCCTAACATACATATGTAAAATAGGGCTAACCCCCATTGGAGATACAATAATAATAATTATTATTCATATCGTTATAAAACGATAACAGAATACAAATGATTACTTGAATTTTATTCATATCTCTAAAGAACGATAACAAAATATAAATAACGTGATATCCATAAAGAACGATAAATGGATATAAATGATAATATGAATATCATTTATATCGCTAAAGAACGATTAAAAAATAAAATGAAAACTTGAAAAAGGCCCGAACCCACAACCTTTGAATCATTAAACAAGCACTCTACCGCTGGTCTACGAGGCGCAGATATGGAATACTTTCATAGTTCCGGAACTGCTTGTACAAGCACATGCATCGTGTAACATCGCCGCGACCCGAAGTGGACTTTGAAAATATTCGCTGTTCACGAGTGCGGCCACTTTTTTTTTTGACAACTTTACATAAACAACACTAGATGTCTAATGGAGGAAGCTAAACATTGTTTGAACAACCTTCAAATCGATTGAACTGAACACCCAACTTCTACGAGTGGAGTAATAAACACCAGAAAAATTAGGACCGAATTACGCCAGCGAGAGTACAACGCATGGTGCAACTTACCTCAAAAGGGAAAAGGCGTTATTCTGTACAGTGAATTCACTCCCTCTAACAAATGGATAACTAAGCCCGATGGAATGACTAGAGGTGAATGGAAGGAGGCTATCAAGATGACTGCCAACGTAAGCGCTGTAAGAGCCATATCGGGTAGGTCTCAGGACAACCACTGCAGGCGATGCCTCAGTGAGATAGAAACTCTTGGATATGTCCTGGGAGGCTGCCCTTGTGGCGAAACATTGCGTATACATAGGCACCATGCAATTAGAACTAAATTGGCCGATGCCCTTAGAAAACTAAAATACACCGTCTATGATGAAGTCCACGGAACCGCCGACAATGGCAGTAACAGACGAATTGACATAATCGCCATTAGCGAATCCCTGTCTCAGGGTATGATAATCGACCGCACCATCAGGTTTGAAATGTACAAAGGACAGCCCGAAGATGTACATGAGGAGAAACGAGCAATCTACGTTCCAACCATCCCGTATTATGAAGATAAATACCAACTTCACGATATCAGTGTTACGGGATTGACGTTTGGAGCAAGAGGAACGATACCCAACTTCTCTTCTAAATTCTGTAAGACCCTAGGACTGCACAAATCTTTTCTGAATGAACTGGCCCTTCTCATAATTAGAGAGTCAGTCAAACTTTTACGGAACCACCTATATGGACTCTAATTCAGTGTATGGAAAAAATTGACGCACCATTATCATTTTTCTTTTTCCTTCTCAGCTTTCATTGATTCTTTACTTGAAATTTTTTTTTCTTCTGTAAACTGCCATTGTTTGTTTGTGTATTTGTTTGCCTTTTTTTTACTCTTTTAGCTCTCATCATCTATTTGTTCTTGTATTGTTTTGTATGCTTTGTCTAATGGCAGCCTCTAATTTGAGGAAGCTCCGATAAATAAATAAAATAAATTGGTCTCAACAGCTAAGGCTACTGTATTATTTACGCATAAGTTGACTAGGAAAATTAATACATCTTGTTATGTTCTGTTATGTTATATAAATCACGTGAGTTAGGCATATAAGATGTAATTTTAATTGTATGATATTACAACATTTTGTTTTAGGCCCTAAATATTTTTAACCATTCCTCTAACAATAAGTAGGTCTAGTGCGATTTTTTGTTAAGTTCTATTTCCTACAAATCTGAAGTGTATTTCAAAGATAAAGATGTACAGAGTGTTTCAGAAATAAGTACCGATTTGTTTTAGGGATGATTTATTGGGTGAAGGCAATTATTTTAAGTGAGGAAACATTGCTGCCCGACACGTAATTTCGGCACTATGCAATGTTAATTTGTCGACTATCCTCCTGGAGGTTAGAAGTTTACTTTCGAAGACCTGATGCTCTGCAGTTTATCAGCTAACTGCTCATTTCATGTAGTGTTTCACCCTGAGAGGATACGAAGACAGGAGGGAGCAATTAACACGCGAAACAAAAACGCTACGATCTTATGCACCAAACTAATAGTTTAATTATTTCTGATAGATTTTCCCCTCTTTAAAATCAATAATAAATTTTAATGTAAGCCTACTACATTCTTTCACTCTTGTGTGTTTTGATAATTTTTAGACATTGCCATTGCTTCAACTAATTTGTATAAAGTATAGCTTTATATAAACTTTTTTATAAACTTTCCTTTCCTAAAGTAACCTGTAAAACAAACGTTAAAGTGTATAATTTTATTTATGACATAGGCATATGGCGAACCGACATGTTTACTTTTACTAAGAATCTTAATGTTTTACATTTACTTATTCACTAATTTTACTAATTAAAACATCCGCCAACAAAACAAAGAATTTTTCCCATATAAAATGAAACTAGGTAATAATATTGGGTTGGTGCATAAGTTCATAGCGTTTTTGTTTAGCGTGATTTATCGATTGTCATTTTTTATTTGAAGTTCAATTGCTGTGCTTGAGTTTACATATTGAAGTTTTCATTTTTGCAGATAGTGAGTGGAGCCGTGAACGCTAGAAAATGGAGTGTCAAGTGGAGAAAGTGTAACATTTCCGATATATTCTTCTTTCTGAGTTCAATAGAGGGGCCAAAGCAGCCAGAAACATTTGCGCCGTGTATGGGGACAATGCTATAGGAGAGAACACGGCAAGAAAATGGTTTTCTCGTTTTAAGGAGAGTCGTTTTGACATTAGTGACACTCCACGTTCAGGAAGACTTTCGGGGTTTGATGAGGACCGTTTAAACACATTAATCCACAATGATCCACGTCAGTGTACCCGAGATCTGGTTTAATGTGATGAACTGTGACCATTCCACCACCGTGCGACATTTGCATTCAATGGGCAAGGATAAAAGATTAGATGTATGGATTCCTCATGCTCTAAGCCAAAACCACAAAAATCAACGGGTGCCCATATGTGCATCTTTGCTTGCTCGTCATCGATTGGCTCGTGAACAACATCGAACATTCCTATCCAATATCGTTACTGGTGACGAGAAATGGTGTCTTTATGCTAACATAAGGAAAAGAATGGAAGGTTGAGCCCGAAAAAAAAGCAATTCCCTGTACAAAGGCCAGTGCGTATCCACAAAAGATAATGTTACGCATCTGGTGGAACTGGGAAGGTGTGCTGTACTACGAATTGCTTCCCCGAGGTGTAACCATCACTGCCGACATTTATTGCCACCGACGACTGAGACGTCTTGCACACGCAATCCAAGAAAAGCGACCAACAAGACTGCGTGAAGTGATGCTACTCCACGATAACGCCAGTCTGTACTCTGCTAACCTGACAGAAAACACTATCCAGGAGTTGGGTTGGGAAGTCATTCCGCACCCACCTTATTCACCTGATCTTGTGCCCTCAGATTTTCATCTTTTCCACTCTCTATCGAACAACCTTCAAGGAACTTCCTTTCCGGATGAAAATGCGCTCCGAACATGGCTTGACGACTTCTTTAACTCAAAATCACGCGATTTATACAGACGTGGAATAGAAAAACTACTCCAGCCAGGAGAATATATTGTTGATGATTAACTTCTCCCTTAGATGTATCTGATGTGTTTAATAAACTTATGAAAAATCGCTACGGAATTATGCACCAGCCTAATAATATGTATCTAGTTGTTGTTTTGTCAACTGTCCGAAGACAGGTCTGAACTTCACAAGTTATACCAACAAGACACCACTCACGTGGCAACTAAGCCAGGAAATAATGAGGTAGGATGACCAGTTCCTTTCCCCCTCCATTGCATACATCGCTGACAAGTAACATATTACACTAATCAATTGTTCTTCCTCTGACACATACCGTCAAGTGAAATGTACTGTTTGATAACAGATGTACATATCAGATGTATCTATAATAAATATTTAAGGACTTTAATTAAATTTGTATTAAAATAATTTAATGTATCATATTGATTGTGAGTTACCCTATGTAGTAATTGTACAGCTTGTCTTACTATGAAGAAGCGTCGCAGTTACCTTTTTAAATCCGGACGAGAAAAAGTGACTTCAGTTATTCCGAAACACGTGCTCTTTAACACAAATAAATATTTCAGAGTCTCTACCCACAGTTACATCCTGAGAATAAAATCCAATGTGTCTTCAACAACGTTTGAGATATTCGTGATTCAAAAGTACACATACACACGTCTAGACAGACAGAAACAGGCACGTCACAAACTGAAAGCTGAGAGCGACTCAAAATAACTTTCCCAGTATCAGATGTGTTGAAAACTCATGTTGTGTAGTTCTGTAATACTTTAACGTTGATTTAACTCGTATTTCATAAATGAGGAATGCAAAAACAAGAAGTTATTTTATAAATCTTGGTTACACACGTTTAACACTACACTGTCGTCGATTTGCAAAAGGGGACAAGTCCACGAACATTTTTTTATGCCATCTTGTTTATCTCGTAGATAGGTTCTGGATAGTATATGTAAAGTTGCAGAAGGTATCAGATCCACTGCTAAGAA
This sequence comes from Periplaneta americana, assembly GCF_040183065.1. Taxonomy (NCBI): domain Eukaryota; kingdom Metazoa; phylum Arthropoda; class Insecta; order Blattodea; family Blattidae; genus Periplaneta; species Periplaneta americana. The sequence continues at coordinate 94,869,268 of NC_091120.1, read as the reverse complement.
GATGTTTCAATTGACCACAATTTTGCAAAACGGGACTAGTCCTATGTACATTAGGATGCAGAAAGGGACAAACACCACAGATTACATACAGGTTACAGAATGGGACAAGTCCTTATGTTAGTGTATACCCATTGATAAGTCAGGCTGCAAAACCAGTAGTCTCTCAGTACAATCGAGCTAAAAGCACAATAAAGTACAATAAAGTAGTATCTACCTCGTGAATTAAATAAAAGGACCTTGTGTGATATGTACCACAAACCCAGAACAAAAAGTTAAATATGACTGTTGCAGAAAGAAGACATTGAACCAGGGAGCAAAAAACGGATCACCAAGCTAACAGACAGGAAGAAGTACACTTCTATGAAGAGTGGCATAAAGGCTACAGCGGCAAAGAAATGTGCGAATGAGAAGATAAAGAAAGGTTTAAGTTGTGTAATGATGAATGAGTCTAGTGAAGAAGAGGGAGCTACTGATGGTTATGACGAAAGGGACTGCGGGGAAGAGAAGAAAGAAGTCGAGTATATAACTGACAACGAGTGCACAGAGGGTCAAAGATCAACAATCGTGGAGATGTTTGAGAGAGAACTAAATAAGATACGCGAGAAAGTAGACGAAACTTATATAAAATGCAGCGAGTTATGTGACATTTAAGGACAACTGTCAACGAGAGCGCAGAGGGTCAAGTGCAGAAATCTTGGGGGGGGGGGGGGGGGAAAGTGCGAGAAAATAGGTGAAACTATATAAAAATTCAGCGAGTCATGTGATAGTAAAGAAACAAGGAAGTGCAAACTAAGACGTGTGAAGTGTAAAAGTGAATCAGAGGAAAGATCTGCTTAGTCTGAGGCATAGATAAATTGAAAATCAATGATAAAGTGTACGTTCTCGAATACTCTGGAAAGAATTGTGACAAACCAGAGTTTCGGACCGAAATCTAGCAAAGCCAGGTGAATCAAGGCGCATTGAAACGGAGGTTCAATGGACGCGAAAATATGCGTACGTCAAGGCAGCACGCTAGGAAGAATGGAAAAATGCATACGACACAAAACTTCAATATAAATGAAACGAGAGATGGACAATGACGATACCTGACGTCTACTTCGAGTACGAAACAGCTGACCAGAATAAACCAAGGAGGAAAACATAACGTGAGGCAGATATAAAACACTGCGGACGAAGGATTAGGAAACAACTGGTAGTGTCCGAGGTCAGGAGCATAGACAAGACTAATGGAGGAAATGCAAGAGAAGACATGAGAAGAACGAGTGTAGGAATGAAGCGACTACCAGATATTAGTGATTGTGAGGACTGAATAGATAGGGCGTTGGAGTGGTTATAGCGAAGAAGAAGAGTGCTAAAAAGTGAGTGCAGAAAAGTTAGGGGTGGCAAAAGTGTAAGAAAAGGAACAGAGAAGAAAGTGTTAGTGTAAGAAGATAGGGTAAGAGTGTAATAAGATAAACTATCAAACAATGAATACAATGATATCTGAACAAATGTGAAGTGGAATGAGAGAGAAATTGGAAGTGTAATTTAAGTGAATTAGATATTTGATGTTTTTCAATGTTTTGGATTGGGAGTAGTAGCAGGGGTACTATAACTGTAGGAGTATTATCGAAATAAATATATGGATAGGGGTAATAAAATAGGAAATTTAGGAATGGAAGGGATACAGTCTAGGTAGGAGGGAGAGAATAGAAGAGGATAGAGGGGGAAGGACATATAGCAATTCAGTCATAATAGAACATTAGAAAGCAATCAAGAAATTCTCGGCAAAGAATACCTTAATAGAAAAGAGTTATATGTATTAAAGGGATGGTGGATCGAAAAACAGAAATGTGAAGGTCCACCATAACTGTGAATTGTAAAGTTGAATGACAAATAAATATCAATATCAATATAAATATCAATATCAATATGACTGTTGCAGAAATATTTTTGATACGGAATTTAACATAAGTTTTGCAACTCTGGCAACAGATTGTTGCTCAACATGTATACAGACGCAGGAAAGAATTCGCAACACAAGAGGGCAAAGTGAAAGATTACAGTTATCTACTAAGTTAAAGGTACAAAACCTGAAGGCTAAACAGTTTTACAAGGGAATGAAATCCAATTATGGTGTTCTCATTCTGTCTTATGGCTGTCACAAAAATCAAGTTTTACCAACAGTTCCAGATCAGTAGGGATATTATTCTCGTCAGTTATACATTTTAACTTCACAATCTGTCTTGGCTTTTCAAACGATGCACAAACTTCTGCAAACACATTTACCTATACTTGGCTTGAGAGTGAACATAAGGACTCAAACGAAATAGCTTAGGCTAATGGTTATTTCATCGCTTAAACAGCATAGACTTGACCAGTATCCACAAAATTGAGCTATTCTGTGACGGCTGTGGTGGCCAATACAAAACCAAATTGTTTTGGGAATGTTGAGTAAATGGTTTACCACCAGTGCTGCTGCAAGTATTAAAGTACGGTAGTTGAATGTTTGTACTCAATAGTTGGGCATTCATATTTGCCACCTGATAGGGTTTTCGGTCGGCTGGAGAAGAAGATTAGAAATATATCCACTATTGTTGCTCGAAATGTGTACTTGGAAAATGTACAGAACTGAAGGCACTGTTATCAGAGTCTCGTCTGAAGGAAAGTGTCTCTGTATGACTGGAAAACAGCTGTCAAATCAATTATGAAATCTCCTGCTTCATATAATTTTCAATTTGCTCCCTGTAAGAGGTTGAAACTGACTAGAAAAGCTGGTGTTGTACTCGTCCATGGAGAAGTAAATTGCACAGAGTCTGGTGTTGCCAAATTCTGTTAAAATGTGAAATGTCACTTAATTCTATTAGGCAAACTAAAATTGATACTGGATTAGCTGTCTAAGTTGCAAAAATTAAATATGTTGCAGATTTACTCGCTGCACATTTTAGTGAAAACTGAGCTACACTGCTAATCCCCAGTATCATAAAGTAGTAGTGGAAGGCCCACAAAACAACGCAATAGATAATCCAGATTCTGATTTTGATGAAATTAATGAAGAAGATACTAGCAGTTTTGTTTATAGCCAGTTTCTTTAGTGTTGTATGTTTTATTATCGTCTTACGGTACCTAATTGTTTCATTTTCAATATGTTGTTTTTTACATTTCCTGTATGATAAAGAGTCATTTAATTCTCTTTTCTTTTGCAATCAAACAGACTTTCAAAATTTCAGTAAGAGAATAATATAATACATTTGTAGGTTTTTTACTGTTACAAATGTATCATTGTACTGAAGTTTATCTCTTTCTTTTAAAAAAGGATATCAATTTGCATTTAATTTAATTAACGTAATAAAGCATTATAACTATTTTCTGAGTTTGATCATAACAGTCTCTGCACAAATAAAAGTGCAGAAATGTCGCAAAAAGGGACAAGTCCATGATCAAGTTACATAAGGGGACAACTCCAATATTATTTTCAAATGTTGGAGGAAGATACAAATCTAGGATTATTGAAATTATGGATCCTGAATGTATGTATCCATAGTGATCTACTTAGAAAAAAAAAGTAGGAATATGTTCATTTTTTAAGTCAGTTACAGTTTTTTGCGATTTCCCAAGAATTTGTTATTTTGGACATGTCCCTTTTTGCAAATCGACGACAGACTTGGGAATATATTTATAATAACCAATTACATGTGTTAATACTTAATGTCATAACCACTTTCATGTATTAAAATTAAAACTAAGTTGTAAATTACCTAGATTTGAAGATGTCAAAGACGAAGCCGAAACTGTAAGTCGCGTCTTTGTTATTTCCGGCGTGACTTCTCCTCTTTGCTTACACCTTAGAAAGTGAAGGCTCTATAAAGTCTAAGTAAGTAGTATCGTTCGCCATGTTCTTTCGTTGCCGAGCTACCAGACGAAGCATCTTTGCCACACCGTTAAACATCATTTCGTAGCTCCTATGATAATAAATCAAACGTACTGTAATTGAGCAAATAATTGAGCGGCGAATAACGTCCTCGTGTGCTTTCTGCGAACGCCAACGAAAGAACAAAACAGACGGGCGATTATATTAAGTATTTATCGAGCCTTAGGAGGTGCAAAACGTCGTCAGCAGCGAATGACAAGATGGATACGTTTAAATGTAGCCGACGTGCAACGTGATTGGCTACCGGAAATAAGAGCGACGGGACTATGGTCAACTAGGTAATTTACTATTTAGTTTTCATTTTAACACATGAAAGTGGTTATTACAACTTTATTTTTAAGTGATATAAGATGTTAAAAGTGTGTAATCAAGATGTATGAAATAAGTTATTGTTTTTGCATTCCTCGTTTACGATCTTATTTTAAACTCGGTTCTTTCGTTTTTCGGACACGCCGCGCCTTTTCTGTTTTCATTAATTTCTGACTTCTACATATCATGTCGATAGTACAAGTAGATGTAAGTAGGGAGATCAGATGTGGTGTAAACAGACACCACTTTTAGAAATCAAAAATTGAAATGCGATAACACTTGTTCAAATAACAACAGCTACGATATTTGATACCTTTCAAGTATTTTGAGGTTACTGGCTTCTAAAACAGACTCTCACTGGAGCAAACTACGATGAGTTGGCATCACCACGAGTAACCCACGTGGACATCGTAAAATACCATGTGTTTGGATGGCAGCCATGAACAATACAGTCTGCGATGCGGTCATAGAGAAGCGCTCTAAGCGATGAGGTAATAGTAGGGCATCATCACCAGACAATGCTGGCGGCCTCAAGTACTGACCTTAGCGAGCGAGCGAGTGAGAGAATGAGTGGCTGAGAGTGAGAGAATTGTAATACAGAGTGGCTTTAGGAAGTGTGAGTAAATGAATGAGAGGATTTGAGTCAGTAAGTAAATGAGTAATAGTGAGTCAATAAGAGAATGAATGAGTGTAAGCTATAAGAGAACGAGCAAGTGAGTAAACGATTCAAAGAGTATTCGTATAAGTGTGGAGTGAGTGTAAGAGTTTGTGAATGACTGAGTGTAACATTGTGACTGGGTGAGTCAAACAGAATAAGCTATATTTTTTAGTTAGCAGGAGTGGATGCAAGCTAGCGAGTAGGTAGGTTCTAAGTGATTCAAAGAGTATAAGCTAGTGAGTGGAAAGGGAGTGAAAGTAAGCTAATAAGTGTATGAGTGAATGGTTAAGTGATTCAAACTAATGAGTGGGAGCGACAGTGTAAGCTAGTGAGCGGGCAAATTAGTAAAAGAGTGAATGAATGTAATATAGTGGTGAGTGAGTAAGTAATTCAAAGAGTACAGCTGATGAGGAACGAATTTTTGTAAGCTAATGAGTGAATGAATGAGTGGTTAAGTGATCCAGATAGTGTAAACTATTGAATGGGGGGTGAGTAAGTGTAAACTAGTGAAAGGATAAGTGATTAAAAGAATATAAGCTAATTAGTGAGTGAATGAGTGTAATATAGTGAATGGGTAAGTAATTCATAAAGTATACGCAGGCGAGGAGCGAATTTGTGTAAACATATGAGTGAATGAGTGGTTAAGTGATGCAGAGAGTGTAAACTATTAAATAGGGGTGTTAGCTTGTGAGTGGGTAAGTGATTCAAAGAATGTAAGCTAATTAGTTGGTGAGTGAATGAGTGTAATATAGTGAATGGGTAAGTAATTCAAAGAGTATACGCTGGTGAGGAGCGAATTTGTGTAAACTAATGAGTGAATGAGTGGTTAAGTGATGCAGAGAGTGTAAACTATTAAATAGGGGTGTAAGCCAGTGAGTGGGTAAGTGATTCGAAGAATGTAAGCTAGTGAGTAAGTGACTCAAAGAATGTAAGCTAGTGAGTAAGTGATTCAAAGAGTGCAAGTTAGTGAGGGGGGTGAGTGTAAGCTAGTGAGTGAGTGATTCAGGGAGTGTAAGCTATTAAATTGGGTAAGTGAGTGAATGTAAGCTAGCGAGTTAGTAAGTGATTCAAAGAGTGTAAGCTAGGGAGTGAGTGAGTGTAAGCTAATGAGTGGGTAAGTGATTCAAAGAGTGTAATGTGGTGAGTGGGGATGAGTGAGTGATTGTAAGCTAGTGAATTAGTGATTCAAAGAATGTAAGCTAGTGAGTGGGAAGTGAGTGTAAGCTAGAGAGTGGGAAGTGTGTGTAAGCTAGTGAGTTGATGAGTGACAGAATTAAATTCTATAAGTGAATGAGTGAGTACGATTGAGTGAAGGGTGAGATTCTTATTACAGCTAATGAATAAATTAATAGCAACCATTAAGAGAGAAAAATCAAGTATTAAGATTATGAGGGCTCGTAAGATAAATTTGTATCCATGTATATTAAGTTTGAAATTATTTATGTGTCCGCCTCCTTGACTTAGCGGATTCCGCGTGTGCTTCCCAACCAAGTAGTCCGTGGTTCGAGATTTACTTCCATTCCATTGGACAAAGCGTCTATGCCCTGTCCTACACTTGTCCTGTGTCGTCTCCGCGATGGTTCTGCATCATTATGACCACATGGTCAGGGAGGTCCGTACTACTAGTGTTGGTCGAAAGATACATCCCTCTACACCGCATTGCGTTGTAAGTCAGTATAAAGTAAGAAGTTAAATAATAAGATTAATAATAATAATAATAATAATAATAATAATAATAATAATAATAATAATAATAAATGTGTATCATGATATATTTCTCATTTGGAAACAAAAATTAAATGGTTTAAATCGCGGTTGGCATGATTAAGGAGAAACATTGGTACATGTTCAATTTTTTGTTTTTATTTACGACAAAAATATCACTTTTAACGAGCAAACTTTATTATTATAAACACTTGCTGTTAAGCAAAACTTCTATAAATGTTATCGCAATGTGTATAGATTGCTTTTTATCCTTCTTCTCGGGTGGAGTATAACGAAAAAAAATGTTACAGTGGCTATGTAGGATGACATACGAAGTCATATGGTTTTATTTAGACTTTTAACTGTGGAATAAATGGCTAGACTGCTACAGGATATGAGCAAACACTAAGCTTGCACCCTTGGGCTGAATGAGCAGACTATAAGAAATTGAATGGTTCTTTTATAAAACGACCATAGATGCGAAGATAATTTAGTGAATAATACAAAAAAAAATATTTGTACCTGCGTCGCACTTACATATATAATTTATAATTATTTCGGGACATTTCAGACATGCCGCGTAACATCTCTACTCCTTTAAGTGCTTAAGTGTTCAGTTTTATGTCCGAAGTTTGACCAATTTGGCAAGCTTTCAATATGCGAGGTACTTGGCCTGCATAAACGTAATACAAATTCCATTCAAACTGAATTCCATTCATGGTAGTCATCACACTATAGGCCAGTGGGACGTCAGGTAAAACAAAGAGCATTGGAATTAGTACTTGGCTAGATTCTGCTATCGGAGTTGAACAGTGTCCAATGTTTATAATCCAAATGTCTACCAACTACGTTAATGGGTCGACGTTCATTATACATAGACAACTAAACGACGCTAGAACTGCAGTTATTCTGTAAATGTAGGACAAAACGAAAGGATGGATTGAGAGAAGGCAGGAAGACAGGCGAAAAGAAAGACAGCACAAGAAAAAATTAGAGAAAGAAAGAGAAAAGTGAAAAACAAAGATAAAAGGAAAAAGGCAAAACCAAAGAAGGAAAATAAGTACCGAAGAATGAAACTAAGAAGAAAGAAAATGGAAATAAAAAAGGAAGAAACAAGAGGAAGAGGAAAAAAGAAATTAAAAAATGAGAAATTTGTGAACTTCTGTCACACTTTCGTTGAACTATTTTCGTTTGCCTAAGACTTCGAAGAATGAACTCACTCTTGGCGCCTGGCCACCATAAACAGGGTTTCGTCTCTTGAGTAGAGCAGGTTAGAATAGTTATTCACAAGAAATTGTTCGAGCTGTACCTCAGTCAGAGGAGCGGGATTTCAATCCCCGGCAGCAAATGTCAAATTTATGGAGGACAAAGGAACTATGGAGCAGGTATTTCCGGAGTAATTCTATTTCACCTGCCATTTTATTTCCGTCATTATTTTGCTATCAGCGAGTATGAATGTCATCCGCAGTTCCGAAGTTTTTTGAAATGAATTGTCTTACGCAAATCAAGCTTTCAGGTATTGTAAAGTTGATTTGAATAATTTCGAGGAAAAAATCAACTTTACAGGGAGTTAGTTATACGTGAAAGCTTGATTTGCATAATACACGTCACTGTTCGTTAACAGAAAATCAAAATTTAAGTCACATAGAGTTAGTGTGCACTCAGTGTTGGTTGCTTAACGATTGTCAGCCCACTTTGAGGTCTGTGGATATAGAGGAAAATTGGTGTCCGGTAGAGTTCCCGGGTAGCTCAGTTGGTAGAGCGTTGGTACGTTTAACCAAAGGTCCCGGGTTCGACACCCAGCCCCGGGACAACTTTCCTCGAAATTGTTAGTGTATGGTCTTACGTATTGAAAACATTACATTACGATCTAAAACACTCACCGAAATCTACTACACATACAAATATCATTCATAGAAACCAGATGAAATAACTTACATATTTGATTGTTTTACGATAGACTAATAAAGACGTCTAACCTTGGGGCGTATATATTTCCTATGCTTTTCGTAACAGAAGTAATTTAAATTTTAGGCTGCTTATGCAGCTAAATTAACAGGAAGGTGACCGGTTGAGCTTGTTTATGTTGTAGTTAAAATGTCACCTTAACAGTTATCATTATTAAGCATAATATCTTAGTCCAGGAATAACTGAATGCTTCAATAACTTAATTATTAGCTTGCCTAACAACATGAACTTTTGATCCGGGGGTTCTGTGCTTGTCTCTAGACACAAGCTCCGCGAGTTCAGTTCTTGCTGAAGGTGTTGAACTTTCAGACAAAAATATCCAAAGCGCGCCTTCCATCGGATGAGGAAGTCGTTGGCCTCAAACAGTTGATTTACTGCATGCAAGAACATCCTTTGCCTATGAATAAGAAAGAAACACTTACAAACGGCTTTTAAGGAACCCGGAGGTTCATTGCCACCCTTATATAAGTCCGCTATCGGTCCCTGTCCTGAGCAAGATTAATCCAGTCTCTATCATCATATCCCACCTCCCTCAAATCCATTTCAATATTATCCTCCTATCTACTCTCGCCCTCTCCAAAGATCTTTCTCCCTCAAGTCTTCCAACTAACACTCTATATGCATTCTTGGATTCACTCATACATGCCATGCCCATCTCAAATGTATGGATTTAATGTTCCTAATTATGTTAGGTGGAGAATATAATGCGTGCAGTTCTGCTTTGTATAACTTTCTCCATTCTTCTATAACTTAATCCCTCTTAGCCCCAAATATTTTCCTACGCATCTTATTCTCGAACACCCTTAACCTCTGTTTCTCTCTCAAATTCAGAGTCCAAGTTTCACAACTGGTAATATAATACTTACTTACTTACAAATGGCTTTTAAGGAACCCGCAGGTTTATTGTCGCCCTCCCATAAGCCCACCATATGTCCTTATCCTGTGCAAGATTAATCCAGTCTCTATCATCATATCCCATCTCCCTCACATCCATTTTAATATCATCCTCCCATCTACATCTCGGCCTTCCTAAAGGTCTTTTTTCCTCCGGCCTCCCAACTAATACTCTATATGCATTTCTGGATTCGCCCATATGTGCTACAAGCCCTGCCCATCTCAAACGTGTGGATTTAACATTCCTAATTATGTCAGGTGAAGAACACAATGCGTGCAGTTCTGCGTTGTGTAACTTTCTCCATTCTCCTGTAACTTCAACTCTTTTAGCTTCAAATATTTTCCTAAGAACCTCTGTTCCTCTCTCAAAGTGAGTGTCCAAATTTCACAACCATACAGAACAACCGATAATATAACTATTTTATAAATTCTAAAATTGTTTTATAAATTCCAACTTTAATTTTTTTTAAGCAGACCGGATGATAAAAAGCTTCTCAACTGAAAAATAGCAGGCATTTCCCATACCTACTCTGTGTTTAATTTGTTCTTGAGTGTCCAAGATATTTGAAGTTTTCCACCTTTTCAAAGGCTAAATTTACAATTTTTATATTTCCATTTCGTATCTACTATGTTCTGGCCACGAGATGTCATATCATATACTTTGTTTTTTCGAGATTTACTTCCAAACCTATCTCCTTACTTGCTTCAAGTAAAATTCCCGTATTTTCCCTAATGGTTTGTAGATTTTCTCCTAACATATTCACGTCATCCGCATAAACAAACAGCTGATGTAAGAATAAGGAAGAAATGATGAAAAAAATGTACAGACTTGTTATTGCTCTTGTTATTAAATGTGATTAAAAGATACATTAATCAGTTATTTAACGGCGCTGTATCGGCTTAGAGGTTACATAATGTCTGGGATTTTCTGATGCTCGCCTTATGGTTGAGGAAAACCTTGGAAATAATCTAAGTAATGTGTCTAATTACGATTCGTAGCTTCGGAGCACGAACTATCTCCTGAACCACGCCGTGTCTTAACGGACATCAGTGCGATACAGATAGGCCTAGTCGATAGGCTACCAGATGGAGGAGAAAGAAATACGTAAGTAAAAAATTCACTATTGCTGATTGTGAGTTAAATGTGTATCAATATCGCCGACACAGTACGTGTACAAAATGGGTGTGAAATATGTGAAGACCAGTTGAGAAGAGAAAAATTATTTAGGTATCAAGTGCTCAGCATTGCAGATGTTCTACTCTTAAAATGGGTGCTTAAAATTGCATTGACTGCTAATACAACATGACAACAGGTCAAAACCAAACGGACGTGTTTCGATCAACGACGTATTGCACTTCGCGATATACTTTCCGCCAGCATATTGGCTTTACTTCCCATTCTCACTTAATCTCGTTACATTATCGCCATACATTGGTTCTGTGATTTAGGAGGATCGATAAATACATTTATCAACGACAAATTCTTCGGTTGACTTTACAATGAAAATTTTATTTTTCGTCTAAATTGAATTGATTAATATTTTAATGTCATCGGCACATATCCAAGTTACTGTAGGCTAAATTGGTCTCACCATATAGGCTAAAGTTGCCTAATTCCGTTATACAGTACGTTTTTTCACTGAATGTCACGGGGTTGGGTATCTTGCTAGGAAGTTCACCGATGTCTCAAAAGTAGGCGAAAGATGTCTGTCGCTATGGTCGAACGGCAAAGCTTTGACTGACATTCAATTTAAAAAAAGTATCACGGGATTAGGGGTAGGCTACCACGGAAATAGGGAACTTTACCCTAACTATAAATGTACATTAACAATTGATTATCCTCATAAATAATAATAATAATAATAATAATAATAATAAATAACAAATAGCCTACAACCGAAATTAGAATTTTTACTGACATATTAGCTTCATTTAACCTTCAATTATGATCCTTTATCTGTCTTAGTCCATTTCCTATTCATTTCTTTCGCATAAATATGTCATAAGATTCCAGTTCACTTTATTAAACTTTAATTCATAACTCACTTTAAATTGTTTTTGCATATTTAAAACATATTTAACCATACTATTGTCTTCTGCTAATAAGTTAAAATCTTGATAGCCATCAATGAAAAATAATTTATTACAGCTCTTCCTTCCTATCTGAAATAGTATCATCAATATTATAATCATCTTATCGCCTAAGTTTCTCTACCACTTTTCACAACACACTTCCGATCTTTTAGTTAGTGGGGAATAAGATATATAACACTTTTTAAGGTGCTACAACATAATCTAGATGTTTAGGCTAACTTCACATTTACTTTACCGTTCTAGAATATCTTACTTGTTAGTAATTTATTAAATCGTAGTGTCGACACTGTGACAAACCAATGTCGTGGTAGTGTAGGTTCAAATATTTGTCACGTACTGCCCGAAATTGAGGCTCGACGTCGTGCCGACCCCTAGGTATGGGAGTCCAACTCTGTGTCAGCTAGCATTGTATCGAAGAAAAATCGAACATGGACCAAGGTTCATGTATGAAAACCGTATAAAGAACTCTTGTACTAGACTGGGGCCTGCGATATCGTCATGGTTAAGGCGTTTAGATGCAGGCCAAAAGATCGCGGGTTCCATTCCTGATGAGGTCATAATTTTCTCCACTGATCTAATACTTTCGGCAGTACAATGAACCTGGGGTTCATTTAGTCTGACAGAAATTAGTACCAGGAGGGCAAAGACGGCAAGTATGTAGGATTGACACCCCTACTACTATTAATGTTGATTGTCAGTAAAGGTGGGAGTCTTAACCTCCCGCTACCCTGCGGGCCTCCAGGACCTGCAATAGTGATATACTGATATCTAACTTTTACTAATGATTATAATGACATGGGATCCAAATATGATTATTAACAGGCCTAAACACTTTCTTTTTTCACATAAACCGTAATACTTTGTCTGAATCCATACCTAGGGAATTTAATGGACAAATTGACTGATCAACTTATATAATAATTTATTAATTATTTATCGGCGTGTTTATGACAAATGACACAAGATTCTTTCAAGACTTCTCTTTCACAATGGTAGTTGTTTCTCTTCAATTAATACATATTATTTTGTAAAGATAAAATATAGGTCATTCTGAGAATCTTACTGACCTCTGAGCAATGACCTAGTGAGCTAGATAACGCCAATCGCTTTGTACACGTGGGACGTCGAGTGCCATGTTATCTCACCATACGTAAATTCACGCGACTCCCGGTGAACCTTACTCTGATTCACTCTATCCAACTGTTTGCTCTTGCGTCACTACAGGCATCACGTAGAAACGACTAAAGAAAGTTGTGTTTTATATGTGCATTGCAACCCAGTTATTATTATTATTATTATTATTATTATTATTATTAAGTATTGTTATTAAAACTGAAGTATTATGACAGCAGAAACTACAGTATCCTGAGAAAATCATCAGCTTTTTTCACTACAAATACAATATGAAATCTCTGAGATTTGAACCCCCATTTTTAGTCATTCATCCTACAGATGCACTTATTTTTTATCTAGTCTATGAATTTTCATCGATTTTAGTGCCATCTGCGTTCCTAGCAAGAATACTTCTTTTACACAAAGTGAAGATGTAACGAGAGTTCACTAGGCTGTGTATATATTTTTTGTATTCGAAATTCTCTTTAAAGGTATAGAATATAAGTAATTTGTGAATGCACTCTCTTTCTTATTGCGTTCCTTGCAATGAAAAATTTGCTTTCATATACTGAGCTGTGTTTTGTATAGGCTAATATTATTTACAATTGATCTTATTAAATATAAGTGCATACAAATTATTAAACTCTTCAGTCATTTTCATTTGTTCTAGGCGCCTGGTCCGAGACCTTGTAGGATGAAATGCAATTATGGAGTGCTGGTGGAATGATGATGCTAATGGCGAAAGAAAACAGAAGAGCGCCGAGAAAAATCCTTTGGAACTCACTCTATTCATACAAATTCCACCATAACCGGACGGCCATCAAACTCGGGTCGCCACGATGGAAGGCTAACTATTCGGCCACTGACAAAGCACAATGTTATTTACCACCCATGAGTAGCTAAAATTAACAAGTATTATAGGTAAAATACAGAGTTCACAGTTTTTTTACACAATGTAATACAATTTTATTAATAAATAAGAAAACAATAGCTAATGACAGTGGAATATTAAGCTGTGTGTCTTCCTCAACCGCCAGTCTGATTCCACCAGATCCACATCTTACTTGTGAAGAGTTAACTAGAAATGGCAATTTTAATTACTTAGTATAAACTTTGTAAACACATCGCCACTACCATTCATCACCAAAAGCACCGCCAATACCGCCGCTACTAATCACAAAAAATACTACAGCATCCGCTACTGCTACCACTCATTACAAAAACAACCGCCACCATCACCAAAGCCACCACCATCATCAGTACCACTCATTACAAGATCCACTGCCACCATTACCACTACCACTCATCACAAAAACCACTGCCACTATAAACCCTATCATTCATCGCTAAAGCCAATGCCATCACCATCACTACCACTCATCACAAAAACCACTGCCACTATAAACCCTATCATTCATCGCTAAAGCCAATGCCATCACCATCACTACCACTCATCACAAAAACCACTGCCACTATAATCCCTGTCATTCATCGCTAAAGCCAATGCCATCACTATCACTACCACTCATCACAAAAGCCACTGCCACTATTACCCCTACCACTCATCGCTAATGCCATCACCATTACTACCACTCATCACAAAAGCCACTATCACTATTACCTCTACCACTCATCGCTAAAGCCAACGCCATCACCATCACTACCACTCATCACAAAAACCACTATCACTATTACTCCTACCACTCTTCGCTAATGCCATCACCATCACTACCACTCATCACAAAAACCACTATCACTATTACCTCTACCACTCATCGCTAAAGCCAGCGCCATCACCATCACTGCACACCATCTTCAGGCACAAATGGGACACAAAGCATGGACCGACATCAATGCTAGATTAGTAACACCATCATACTTAGGCAGGGCTGATCATATTAGGAAGTTTAAATGCAGAAAACAAAGAACGGATGTGGCAAAAATTTCCTTTGTTAACCGCACAATAGTAGAATTGAACAGTCTTTCAGGGTGGTCCTCTCAAAATCAATACATTTAAGGAAGGTTGAGAAGATTAGACTGAAAATGTAATTGTAGGTGCAGTGTAATTATCTAAGTTGTGTCATGTAATTAATTAAGTTGATATGTAATTAAGGTGATATGTAATTACTTAAGTTGATAATAGTTGGGTTTAATAGAAGTACTTATAAGTTAGGTTTACTTTTGTTTATTGTAAGCGTTATTATAGCATAATTTTTATTTATAGTCCTAGGTTTATTGCTTCTATTTAATTATAGTTAGAATTAGATTTACCTTTATTCTATTTATTTTTTTTATTCCTGCAATTATTATAAATTTTATTAATATTTGTTGTCAGTGGCGGCTCGTGGATATTGACTTCAGGGGGGCTGCATACAAAAAAAACCATGCAACTTACCTTATTTAAAGATTGTTCCATGCGCCTTGTCTTGTAGGTTGCAAACTTTTGAATCATTTTCTTATTAAAATCCGACATGTCGTTTAACATAGTCTTTACAATGGAAAACATAGCTAATGCGGTCAGTCTCTCTTCTCTCATCGTATTTCTAAGATAGGATTTTACTCTCTTCGAACATGAAAAGCAACGTTCTGGTTCAGAAGTTGTCATTGGTATGGTGATAGCTATGCGTAGTAGTTTCACAACTTCTGAAAATGAGGCCTGCAAGTTCGCAGATAGAAGAAACTGCAAGAGTTTGACTGCGTCACTGATATTTCTGAATTCTTGTCTCTGTTACAACACAGGGAGTTCCGTTTTTAGTTTGTCTTTATCGAACATTGGAAAAAGCTTCACACATACATTTAGGTCATTTTCAGGAAATGAGCTTTTGTAGCATTCACATTTTTCTTGACACAGAAGAGAAGATAATATCATATGATCTATGAACTGGATCGGGTGTTAGCTTGTGTGATAATGAGGTCACACACTTCCTTGGCTGCCGCAACCCTTGTCTGAATCCCTTCGACCTTACGACGCTTTTAGGGTTTTCATTTTCACAGATCTCGCTGCTCAACTGTGCACTGTTCCGTACTGTCTGTATGGCATTAACAAAGCTTGATATGCAAAGTCGGCCTCGGTAACATAGTCGGTTGCGAGTTCGATCCCGGCCCAGGTCGATGGCATTTAAGCGTGTTTGAATGAGACAGGCTCATGTCAGTAGATTTACTGGCATTTAAAAGAATCCTGCGGGACAAAATTCTGGCACACGGGCGACGCTGATATAACCCCTGCAGTTGCGAGTGTCGTTAAATAAACCATAATTTAATTTTTTATATGCAGATTTGAACCTTAGAAATATCTAACTGGCGATGTTGTAGTTGGTTTTATAATATATCTACATGATACATCAATAAATGAAAAAAACTGAGCCAGAAATTGAATACAGGATCTTTAAGAGTACGCACCAGGGCGCTTGCCTCATTTATTGTGATGTTAGATGTTTCACATTCCATTATGGTTTGAATACATTCTAGCAATGGCTCCTTCTTCTCATGAACAACATTTACTGTTCTTATTTTAAAACTTCACATTGTTGCTCCAGCTGATGGAATTGTCTTTGAAACACATTAATCTAATACAGACTGTGTGGAGATCGAGAGAAGAAAGTAGGGATACTGGATAAATGAGTAAAAAATATGTGAGTCTTTGTATTTTGTTTAGCGGCTCTTTCCATTATGAAATTCAACTGATGGGCACTTAATTTCACATTTCTCCTGAATTGTTAAGATACTGAACTGAATAGACTGTAAATATTGTACAGAATTAAACATTGTTGCACTTGTTATACTCATAACATTAAAGAAAGTGTATTTAAAACTGCGCGCTACTGACAAACTGCTGCAAATTTTGCAGCGCCTGCAAAATCTGGATTATTGGCAAGGGGCAGCAGGGGGAAGGGTAAAACTAACGCACAAAGCATCCGAGACGAGACTGGCAGCTCCAGGGGAGGAAGTGCTTCACCCATACTCCTTGTCTCTGGTTTCGCTCTTGCAGCACCAGGGTAGGAAGTGACTTCACTAACGATTGCGTGCATGTCAATGAGAGCGAAATGTTTAAAAAAATTCGAGACTGTATAATGTATTTCACAACATAAAACGAGACAAGAGCCACAAATGTATGGGGGTGCTGCAGCTCCGCAGCCTCCTTTCGAAAGCCGCCCCTGTTTGTTGTACTGTTATTATTGTATGTTATATATCACTGCCACCGGGAGCATACTCAATTGCAGTGTTTAATAAATAAATAAATAAATAAATAAATAAATAAATAAATAAATAAATACATACATACATACATACATACATACATACATACATACATACATACATACATACATACATACATACTACCATTCATCACAAAAACCACCGCCACTATTACCCCTACCACTCATCGCTAAAGCCACCGCCATCATCACCAAATCCACTGCCATTATTACCCCTATCACTCATCGCTAAAGTCACCGCCATCATGATCACTATCATTCATCACAAAAACCACCGCCACTATAACCCCTACGACTCATTGCTAAAGTCACCGCCATCATTATCACTACCACTGATCACAAAAACCACAGCCACTATTACCCCTACCACTCATTGCTAAAGCCACCACCATCATCATCACTACCATTCATCAAAAAACCACCGCTACTATTACCCCTACTACTCATCGCTAAAGCCACCGCCATCATCATCACTACCTTTCATCAAAAAAACTACAGGCACTATCACCCCTACCCCTCATCGCTAAAGCCACCGCCATCATTATCACTACCACTCATCACAAAAACCACTGCCACTATTACCCCTACCATTCATCGCTAAAGCCACCGCCATAATCATCACTACCATTCATCAAAAATCTACAGCCACTATTACCCCTACCACTCATTGCTAAAGTCACCGCCATCATTATCACTCCCACTCATCACAAAAACCACCGCCACTATTACCCCTACCATTCATCGCTAAAGCCACCGCCATCATCATCACTACCATTCATCAAAAAAACCACCGCCACTATTACCCCTACCACTCATTGCTAAAGTCACAGCCATCATTATCATTCCCACTCATCACAAAAACCACCGCCACTATTACCCCTACCATTCATCGCTAAAGCCACCGCCATCATCATCACTACCATCCATCAAAAAAACCACCACCACTATTATCCCTACCACTCATTGCTAAAGTCACCGCCATCATTATCACTACCACTCATCACAAAAACCACTATCACTATTACCCCTACCACTCATCGCTAAAGTCACCGCCATCATTATCACTACCATTCATCAAAAAACAACCGCTACTATTACCCCTACTACTGATCGCTAAAGCCACCGCCATCATCACTACCTTTCATCAAAAAAACCACTGCCACTATTACCCCTACCACTCATCGCTGAAGCCACCGCCATCATCATCACTACCATTCATAAAAAAACCACCGCTACTATTACCCCTACCACTCATCGCTAAAGCCATCGCCATCATCATCACTACCTTTCATCAAAAAAACTACAGCCACTATCACCCCTACCACTCATCGCTAAAGCCACCGCCATCATCATCACTACCATTCATCAAAACTCTACAGCCACTATTACCCCTACGACTCATTGCTAAAGTCACCGCCATCATTATCACTACCACTGATCACAAAAACCACAGCCACTATTACCCCTACCACTCATTGCTAAAGCCACCACCATCATCATCACTACCATTCATCAAAAAACCACCGCTACTATTACCCCTACTACTCATCGCTAAAGCCACCGCCATCATCATCACTACCTTTCATCAAAAAAACTACAGGCACTATCACCCCTACCCCTCATCGCTAAAGCCACCGCCATCATTATCACTACCACTCATCATAAAAACCACCGCCACTATTACCCCTACCATTCATCGCTAAAGCCACCGCCATCATTATCACTACCACTCATCATAAAAACCACCGCCACTATTACCCCTACCATTCATCGCTAAAGCCATAGTCATCATCAGCATCACTCATCATAAAATTCACTGTCACTTTTACCGCTACCATTCACCGCCAGATCTACCGCCACTACCACCTTTACTATCGTTATTACCCGTATTATCACCATCATTATCAACAATCCCTTTATTCGATTCGTTCCTCTGGTACAAATAAATCAATACACTCTAACATTATTTATTGTATTGTTCGAGATCACCTGTAAATTTAGCCTGCATGGCTAAGGATTATTCGTGCAAACAATTCAAGAGAAGATCAAGACAGTCCTTGAATGCTAAATATAGATTTTCACTTTTCTCTCAGGAAATGTAAATTTAGTTCGTTGTGCTGAAGGTTTAAAAAATAAACGTGAAATGTCTCTCATTATACACTGATGCTTACTTTCAGAGGTAAAGGTATGTTGTTGATTCCGTTTTCCAATCAGCATAATTTTAAAATATCATGTAACAGGTTCTCCCTAATTTAATATCAGTTTCCCCTACAACTGCAAATTACTTTTAATATGCTAGTCAAATAATGTGCGATTATACAGGGTGTTTCAAAAATACGGGGCATAATTTCAGGTATGTATTTCCCACATGTAGACAATCAAAATAGTTCATTACAACATGTGTCCGGAAATGCTTCATTTCCGAGTTATGACCTTCACAACATTGAAATTCACCGGAACGTTTTTCTTTCCGCAGGTCGTTGTCATCACAGAAGATGTTCAAAATGTCCATCTCCTGCTTGAATACAGACCTCACATCGATGTCTCATTGACCTGCGAACACGATCCCAAACTCCAGGAGTATTGCGTATGTCCTCAGAACATGCCACAATTCGATTCCGAAGGGATTCCAAACCAGGCACCGGAGACGAATAAACCAATGATTTTAAATGGCCCCATAAGTAGAAATCGAGAGGGTTCAGATCAGGTGAGCGTGGAGGCCAAGCAATTGGGCCACCTCTACCTATCCATCGATCAGGAAACCTTCGATCCAAGTACCGGCGAGCCGTACGACTGGAGTGTGCAGGAGCGCCATCATGCAAGAAGTGAATGTGTTGACGATTGATCAGTGGAGTATCTTCTAAAACATGAGGTATGGTGTTTTCCAGGAAGTTTGTGTACGCCTGCCCCGTAAGTCTGTTTACAAGTACATGGGGTCCAACTAATCGATCACCAAGGATACCGGCCCACATGTTGAGGGAGAACCGCACCTGGTGATGAGATGGAACAGTTGCACGTGGGTTTTCATACGCCCATACATGCTGATTGTGGAAATTTGTTATGCCATCTCGTGTGAACTGTGCTTCATCTGTAAATAATACTAAGACAGGAAAGTTCGGATTTACACCACACTGATGCAAGAACCACTGACAGAACCTAACTCGTGCAGGGTAATCTGCTGGTGACAGGGTCTGTACACGTTTCAAATGATAAGGATACAATTAATACTCTTTCAACAGTCTCCAGACAGTCGTATGAGGAACATTGACTTGCAACGCTACCCTTTGTGTGCTAATAGAAGGAGTCATGTTCACAGCCTCCAGAATCTCCTCCTGTACTCTGGAGTTGTAGATCTTGGTCGTCCCCTTCCCAAACCATACTCGCACAGACGGTAATGGAGACGTACAAATATCTTCCGATCTGGACATTGTCGCTGTGGGTACCTCTCCTGGTACAAACGACGAGCCAGCGCAGCATTGCCGTCCGCCTTACCGTACACGAAGTGTATCTCTGCCAGCTCTTCATTTGAATACAGTCTAACGCCTACACAACACTGAATGTAACCTTCGCCTCGGAATGAACTGTCAGAGTGCCCTCTTAATGTTTCCTTTGACGGCAACGACCTGCGGAAAGAAAAACGTTCCGGTGAATTTCAATGTTGCGAAGGCCATAACTCGGAAATAAAGCATATCCGGACACATGTTGTAATGAACTATTTTGATTGTCTACATCTGGGAAATACATACCTGAAATTATGCCCCGTATTTTTTAAACATCCTATATGTTGAAGTTAATGTAAACGTATTTTTTCTTGATTACTTGTCTAATTCCAATCTTTGGTATCATTTGATTAAGACATGTCTTCTTAACCATTCCATGATAGTCTCTCTGAGGTATAACACGGTTGAGAAGACGAATTTTGGGTTTTTCACCGCATGTTGTAAATACGGTACCTCCGACGTTTCGGGACTGGTTATAGATTCCATCACCAGGAACTTATTACTGAAGACCTACAAGGTCGCCTGTAATGTTTGGTCCTTCATGTCTAACTAGTCAAACAAAGTAGGCGAATTTTAAGATATTTGATTATACTACCTTGATCATGGGATCTGAAACTTCGAAATGGTGTCTCAACAGACGGTTGTAACCGAACATTATTCTTCTGAACAAAATCGCCGTGAAAGCCTAAAAATCTCATCTCTAACCTCATTACTTTCTACATTGATTATATAGTTGAGAGTGGTTTAGGTTGTAACACGAGTATCTTGAAAAAACCCATCACAACATCCATGTTTGTCCAGCAAGATTTGAATAGTGTGCCTGAGGAGGAAAGCGATATTACAGCCAACGACGCTTCACATAGCCTATGTTATTAATTAGTGATGCTGCTAGCAACAGTACTCTAAGCTACAATTAAAAACAAGGAGGTGTAATTTTCAATTACTACAATTCAGCAGACTGCTATACAGAGTTCATATTTGTCAACGAGTAGGCCTATAAAATGAAGCAATTAAAAATACAATGCATATTGCGACTATGTTTAGTAATTAATTTTACTTAGTAATGATGGGTTAAGCTCTTGACGATTACTGTATTCAGCGTTTTCGACGCCACAGCAGTGTATGACATAAGCATTCAATGTTGATAATAATCATAACAAAACTATAATTCAAGTAATGTTTTTAGAATTAAACAACTATAATTTGCATGTAACACACACAAATGCAAAAAAAAAAAAAAATGTTCTAGTTGCAAGCAAATGCTATAGTCCTACTTACTACACTAATGCACAGAAATAAAATTTTATTGTTCTTATACTATCACCATAATTTAAAAGTCTTAGTTCTTTCTTAATAATTACATGCGCCGTATTCATAGACATTCTTAGCGCGGGCTTCCAGTGGATGATCAGCAAACTTAACGTTTTTCGTATTCATAAACCAGTGTTAGCGATATGATATGATAGCCGGGGCTGGTTTAGCACATTCGTAGCGCGGGTTAGCGAAATGTCTATGAATAGCACCCATAGTGTTTAGACCACTGAGACCTTTGGCATTCCAAATATACTGGAAACTCAACTGCTTTTAGCCCACATTTTTAAAATTCGTTTGCTCTTAAAGGTCCAAACCTGTGGAGTAACGGTTAGCGCGTCTGGCCGCGAAGCCAGGTGGTCCGGGTTCGAATCCCGGTTGGAGCAAGTTATCTTTTTCCGGGGTTTTCCCTCAACCCAATACGAGCAAATGCTGGGTAACTATCGGTGCTGGACCCCGGACTCATTTCACCGGCATTATCACCTTCATATCATTCAGACGCTAAATAGCCTGAGATGTTGATACGTCATAAAATAACCCAATAAAATAAAATAAAGCTCTTAAAATTTACGCGATATAAATTACACTAGCTATAAAATTTTTCCTCAAACCTAATTCCGTAAGCAACTAATTAGACGTAAGTCTGAAGTCTTAGGCTGGGATATGACCCCCATGCCCATCAATGAAAGTCAGGCAGACGTAGGCTGGTACACACGCTTTCACGGTGACAGTAGTACGCAAATTCTGCCGACCCAAACACTGATGCCTGCCAGAAACGTATTCCACTCCATACAACACGCTTGACAATATGACCATTCAGCATGCATCAGCAATGCAAATTATTAAAGAAGAACGACCCACGTAACCGATATGTCAGTTGGACAATAAGTTGGCGGATATAAGTTGCCTTATCAGCATGAAAGCGTAAGGATTTTTGTCCACAAGTCCAATGGATGAACTACGTAAACTAAAAATACTCAGAACAAGATTCACGCTATGTTTTATCACATCGTAACATACAATAAGTTTTCCGTATTAATAGAACTAGTGCAATTGCAATGAGAAGAAAAATAACAAATTTATAACACCAGTTATATTAAAATACAGTTTCTGCAGTGGTATAGTCATTTTGCTGAAGGTTTTCGTTGAAATCGACAAAGTTCAATCCCCGACACGTTCTGCGCTCGATAAACGGACTGCGGGAACTTGTTTCCTGTGACGTTCTCATTGAGCTATAAAACATACTCTGTGATTTCTATGAAGTGTACTATTGATTCCAAAACAGTTACGATTATCAGAAATGAAACATTATCTGTTATAATGCAAATGAACAGAACTCCATATGCTTTTCAGCCCGTTAATAGATATGCACTAGTTCTAATACTTCGTTGTTAATACCGAATGTGATAAGTACAGAAATTCAAGTATACTAAAAATGATGTCAACATTTTATTATTATTATTATTATTATTATTATTATTATTATTATTATTATTATTATTGTAATAAAATTAACAAAATTTTGACAAGATTTCTAAGTATCGATAATGAATTTGTGTACTTAAAATCTCATTATTATTATTATTATTATTATTATTATTATTATTATTATTATTATTATTGTCATTATCATCATCATGAGTCACTGTATCCTAAAATAAAAAGACACCAATTTGGAACTTAAATGATTTGAGTGTCTCGTCATTAACTTCTATAATAAGGTCATAATACTGCAAAAACACCTGCCTAAGGTTAATAATAATTATTGATCTATTTATCTAAGAAGTGGTTCTCCAACGCAGGGGAGTTACATTTAATCTTTGTTATATATAGTTTATCCTCTGATTGAGGTTATGACTGATGTCTAGGCCTACATCTATTACCAGGCAATACATCTCACTTGACGATATGTGTCAGAGGAAGAACAATACGCATCTGAAGTCTGACTAGTGAAGACCTAATATGCAGCTGGTCGGCGACGTATGGAATGGAGGGGGAAAGGAACTGGCCACCCTACCGCATTATCTCCTGGCCTCTAGTTGCCTCATAAGTGGTGATTTCTTGATATCACTTGTAAGGTTTAGACCTGTCTTTGGACAGATGACTAAATAACAAATAGCCTATGTAGTTAATTAAAATAGTTGAAGCAATTTATTTAATTTGTGTACGTTTAATAAAAACAGTCCTTTTTGGAAATAGTCTGCCAGTGTTTGAACTGCTTTAATGATAGTTTGCGATTGCTGCTGTGTGACATCTGGTGGGAACAATTGACAATCAGAGCAAACTGTTGAAAGTTAGTGTTAAAAGTACTTTTCGCACGCTACCGTATAATAATCAATTTTCAATACCCTTGCCTAGCGTTAAAAGATCTAATTTTAGGAATGGCTGTCTAAAAATGTGTTCTTTTAATTGTTACCAGGATGCGAATTGACGAGAAAGGATATGGATCGTCCCTCCATGGAGAATTCTGTGTCTCCTGCTGAAATGGTATTAATTTGTCCCTGCCAGGGACAACATTTATCCCATTCCGATGCATAATTTGTAGTTTCCGTATTTTATATATTAGGCCTACTAATGGAGTATATACTAGAGTCCTGCAATGTTCGAACATGAGAGAGGCAATCAAGACTTTACAAACTTCGTCTTATTTCATATGAAAAACTAATCGCAAGTTCTGTGCTAAAATCCTTGAGCGGTTAAAATATGAAGGGATGGGAGTGGAGGACAGCGAATATTTTTATATCAAGGTGGAACAAACACGACAGCCACCCTTCTGTAGAGCGAACATTGACGAATATTGAATTTAGCCATATTCGACCAACTTAAACCGTAATGCACAACACTAGTACATACCGACTTTCATTTCTTTTTTTAACGTAAGTTGAGTGCGAGAACAATATGATCGGCCAACACTGCTAATTATTATGAATAGTATTTTTTATCGGCAATATAATGGCAAATCTGTTGTTTAGAAGACATAATTACCAACAATTTGACTTTCAAGGCGGTCATAAAGCTTGTTCTTTTACACAGTTTTACTGGGGAGGCAAAACTGCATGGTTAAGAATGAAGAACGAATAATGAATACTCGTTTTTATTTTAACGTCTCCCCTAAAGAAAATATTCAATTCGCATCCTGACTGTTACTGCGTAAAAAGAACAAGGACAAAGCGTCCAGTACACTGCTAACCCGGTAGAGTTCTTGATATTTCAAAACTTGGTAACTTAAACCACAGTAGCCAATTATGGCGCATGGTGTTGTCGATATTACTATGTAGCACGTTTTACTATTTTTACGGATCACAACCGGCAGCGCCGCAATTACTCTACAATCTACATAGTTAAACGCTAGAGCCATGACGAGGAGCGTGTAGTGCGCACTCCGCTCTGCTCTCTTGCCCTAGGTTTGCTGCTGTCATGTCAGACTGCCTGTGTTCTACATGACGTACGGAATCTTCCGGCTCCTGTCACATAAATTCTGGTGTTAACGATGGTAATTGGTTTCAACTAGCTCTCGTACAGCAGGTAGCATGCAACAAATTTCAGTGCATCAGAGTGAATTGCATACAAGTAGTGGGGATGCATTGAACTGATCACAGCAGTAATTCGCGTATTACAAGTCAGTGAAGTAGAGAATAGGGACCCCCATTGAGTTGTTGTTGCTTTTAAATATTATCGAAGGTGTTGTAGTATATGATTCTGAAATATTTTTCGTTTTAATACCCTCACGTCGTCCTATACGGTCCCACGATTACCTTACTGGACGTTGGATCAGACGTTTCGGATTCAAACCCACCCGAAGAAGATGGATTTTAAGTGACTATTACACGTCTTTTACTACGTCATACTACTTTTGACCAATAAAGCGGAAGGAAAGGATGTGTTTCAACCAATCATGGCTGTTTATCGCTACAATTTCATCACTTCCCTAGCATTTGTTTATTTTTATCATTTCCCTAGCATTTGTTTATTTTTATCACTTACCTAGCATTTCTTTGTTTTATCACTTCCCTACCATTTGTTTCTTTGTTTCCCAACATTTCAAACTGTAACTGCTTTAAGGTGCTATAAAACATGCTTTGCGATCGTCATTTGTTTACCGTATAGATAATCAACTGAAAATGCCGGCTCTGTACAAACGTTTTGGTGAAGCTAACAGTGAAATAGAATTTTTGTAAGCCAATTAGTATTTTATTATATTTTTTACTTGTTTATTTAACGATGCTATATCAACTACGAGGTTATTTAGCGTCACTGGGATTGATGATAGCGAAATGGTATTTGGCGAGATGAGGCCGAGGATTCGCCAGAGATTACCTGACATTTGCCTTACGGTTGGGGAAAACCTCGGAAAAACCCAACCAGTTAATCAGTCCAAGCGGGAATTTATTGTATTAGAGTAAGTTATTTCTTCTAATATTTATATAGGTCTAATTTTTTCTAATCGTGCAATAGTCAATTAATCCCACTCGAGTTTTGATTTTGTCTGGATAAATCAAAACCTCTAGTGAGATTACTATTGATAAAGCACTGCATGGTTTCTTCCAGGAGAGAAGTGAAGCTAGGAGGCTGGTGGAGTAGATTTAAGGAATGTGAAAGAAGCTTGATCCTAATGGAGGGCTTCAGACAAAATTTGTCGGCCATTTCTCTCTAGTGTTGAATTTCGACGCTGAATAATAATAATAATAATAATAATAATAATAATAATAATAATAATCATAATAATAAAAATACATTTATTGCTAGAAAAATATACAAGGACATTGTAAATATACAAACATTCTAGCACTCCTCTGAAAGAGAGTGATCTCGTGCTCAGGGGAAAACTCAATACACAATACATTACATAGATAAATTACAATAAGTAACATCTTACAAATTATTATTTACTAATAACAAAGTGTTTCGCTACATTTTTTAATTTTAAACTGTGTGAGTTAAACATATGAGGGTACTTTTTTATTAATTTGCTATAAATTCTACGGCCAATATTGTTACTATGATTGAAAGCAGTATGACGCATCACAAAATCTCGTTTTTTATGCAATCACATATTTACTAATCTACAGTATATTAAACATTTTCATTACTGATATACGGTAATGAGTTCGACAAGAAGGATGTTGAATAACGTTAATGATAATAAAAATCATTATTTCACTTAACGAGTTGTGTTATTTAAAGATTATGTTTCTTTATGTAAATGCTCAAATATTTCCTGTTTTTCGTGCTGTCTGAAATAAAAACAAAATGGTAACATTCTTGGGTATGCTGTTTTCAGTATCAGGCATTAAAAGGTGATGTAATTGTAGTGCAACAACCTCGAGCGCTCACGACCGACCGAGTAACAGCCTCAGCCGATCGGTTATAAGTACTCGACTCCATGTGCTCGAGCGACTCATTACCCGACTGCTTTCTTCACAACCGAAGGCTGAGTAGTAAGCTTCGGTCGGTCGTTTTCATGAGAAAGCAGATGTCTAGTTCATACCAGTCGAGGCCACCTATGTAGCGTCCTGCTGGTGTTCGGGGACGGTCTGTGTTATCCGGTGATTGTTAGAGACCTGTCTAAAGTTATCTTTGCGATATCTTAGCAGCACAAGGATTTTTGTCCGTCTTCTCTGTACACAACACACCATCATCCTCATCATCATTCGCAGTCATTTCATAACTCATTACAAGTGTTCTTTATATATGATCGGATTTTCACAGAATCTTGCGGTTCCATTTCTTTATTGATAGATACATAGGGGATTAATACGCAATCTAAGATTTTCGGAAGAATTCATTTACGTAGGAGTACGAGTGTACGTACGTGGGCGACCGCTGAGTGTTTATAGTTCTTTCTTAGCGACTTTTGGAACGACGCCAGTTGTTGAAAACACTATGGCAACATTTTTTGATCTCATGTCGCCACATTTTCTTCATTATTTCTTCTACCAGAATTCTGTACATGTTCTTTTTTCTCCCCATGTTTGCTGGAGTTCATATATAGCCTATCTGGAACAGCTATGTATGTCGATAAGCAAAATGTATTTCTACGTTTTATCTGTGAGGGTGATATCGGATCTGTTTGTAAATGTCGTTTTATCAGCTGTAGAAGAGTAGCGCCAGTAGCTATAATCAGTCTACAGTCGTTAAAAAAAAAAACTGTGTTGGAAATCTATTGATAGTATGGTGGGCTTTTATCTATGAATTTATATTATTACGCCCATTTCTGATGAATGACTTCCGCCATCTGATCATGTATGTGTGTATAGTCTGTTCTTATAACAAATCATGTCCGGAAGTATTTGCTGAGTGAACTGTTTCCCGACCGGAACGCGGCAACATTGCTATCGGCAATGAATGCGTTGCGTACGTCCCAGACTGCTCGCAGTCTCGGCTAAGGTTACGGTTCATGCACAAGTACGTTTATTTAGTCCTGACAGTCGCAGGCAATGTGCGCCTGGATCAGGCGAGTCCATTTAGTTACGCCATGGGGTGTTTGGGTTAGTCAGTCGCTTGCCTTCAGAGCGATCGGATGTCACGCGTGCGTTAGAGCGGTATGTTTCTAGTACAGTTAAGCTGTATTGCATTCCTTTACTGACCGCTCGCCCTTATATCTACTTCGGAGCTCTCCCACCCTACTCCTATTACTTCCCCTCTTTCGCGTCGTCGAGCTGTCAGGACTAAATAATCGGTCTGTACTCTGAGTGAAATCCAAGACATTAGTTGTACCCTCGTATGTTCATGATTATCTATAATTTTATCTTAAAGTAGTACACAGATATAGTATTCCATAGCAAGTGTTTATATACGATAATTTACTGTGCAAAAGTTTATATTAAAATAAATATTTGACTAGGTAAACTTCAGTCTTGGATGTAAGTGGAATAGTATCTTGCTTTCCCTTTAAGAATTGAATCATTTTATCTGTTCCGTTTTTACTCTCAGGAAGATTCTGAAGCATTTTCATGATTTCACAAGTAGGCCTAACTTATCCTTATATGATTAACAGAATGCACAGTTGAAATTAACAAAATAAACACAAAAAAGAAGTCATATTTTCACTCCCTACGTTAGGGAAATACATTTCCATTTCACTGTCGGGAATCGAACACGGGACGCTGATTATAAAAATAAAAATAATAAAAAAAAACAACACTATCGTAGACCGCAAGGATTGTAACCGACAGAACTTTTCTACAGACGAGAAAGTTATGTTTTGTCAAGCATGTGAAAAAGGGTCATTTAGTTGCATGTAAAGCCTGTATATTTTTCTCCTTTCTTTCTATGCGCGTTTTATATTTCTATATGAAACTTAGGGGTCAAATCCGACTAAGGGCTATGGACTTTTTAGTGCTGGAAAATCTTAAGTAACGGTACTTTGCGAGGATCTTCAATCAGGAGTCCCGGTTCCGAAATTTCATGCCCGAAACTGAAACCTGAAAGAAAAAACCCAGGATAATTTAACGGACTTTGCAACTTATATGGGCCCGTTGAGCTCAAGTCCATCCTATAATTTGTATGTTAGGCCCATTATTATTATTATTATTATTATTATTATTATTATTATTATTATTATTATTATTATTATTATTACAAGATGGAGATGAAATGGAATACATGATTTGAAAAACTGACAAAGAATATCGGAAGTGGGATCTAGACATTAATTACAGTAACACTGAGTATATGTCTAGAGGCAAAGCAGTTTTCAACCTCGTAATAAGTAATGGGGAAATGTGGCAGTTTTAAATATTTTGGCTGACATATAAGCTCAACGGGTACGTGCCAGAAGGATATAGATAGCAAAATTGCTTTAGGAAGACAGACAACAAAATTTTTACATGGATTAATATGGAAAATGCAGTAAAAAACATTATGTTTCATAATGTTGTATGGAGCTGAAATGTGGCCAGTAACACGAAAAAATAAAGGATAGAATAAGAACTGTAGAATTAAATTATATGAGAAGTTTAAAACTCATAAGGGAAGACCGAATAAGAGAAGAAATTTGGGACAAAATGGAAATAAATTGCTCTATGACAAAAAAAGTTAGAAAATAAACAATTACAATGGTATGGACATGTGGAGAGAATGCCAGAAGAACGATGGTCAAAACAAATTCTACAATATTCTCCGAAGGGTACAAAAAGAAGAGGAAGACCCACAATGAAATATATCATAAATGCAATGGAAAATTAATTTAAATTATGGTTTATTTAACGACGATCGCAGTTGCCGAGGTTATATCAGCGTCGCTGGCTTGCCGGAATTTTGTCCCGCAGGAGTTCTTTTACATGCCAGGTAAATCTACTGACATCAGCCTGTCACATTTAAGCAATAGAAGATCGAGGTCTACAAATGAGAGATTGGAAGAACCGACAACTTTGGAAACAAAAGACAAACTCCTAAAGGAGAAAGGTCTAAGAATAATAATAATAATATTACTACAGTAGTAGTAGTAGTAGTAGTAGTAGTAGTAGTAGTAGTAGTAGTAGTAGTAGTAGTAGTAGTCAGTGCTATCATGGAGGCCATACGGGGCCATACATCGTATGGGAACCTACAATATTTTTAATTAATCGTATGGGGAAAAGAAAATTTTGTCTATGGAGCCATACGGCATATGGATGCCTAAGTTTTGTACGCGGAGATCTGTACAGATCTTAGATCATCTCTTGCTGTTCCTAATGTATTTTGTTTGATGTTCATAAACAAAAATTGTCCACCTCTGCAGCACTGGAATCCAGAATTATATAAAATAATGGCTGAAAAACAATAAGTACTGAAGTACTGCAAATACACACTTCATGATTCATCGAGACAAGTGTGCATCTACGGTGATGCTACATGGTGTATTCCTTAAATCAAACTTGTTGTACAATTAAAATGTAAAGCAAAACAATTTCTTTACTTCTTCTTTAATGTTAAAAAAATCATTAAATGACAGTCGGAGAGATAGTGAGAGGAGAGTAAAATATATTTCAAGGGAGAAAACAAGGGGTATGGCCAAGAAAAGAATTACCATGACAGCACCGGTAGTAGTATTTAATGCATTTTAATGCTGTGCTATTTGAGTTCTGCCATAATTATGGTTGTTTATTCTTTAATTTCCAGATATGATGCAACCTCTGTGCAGGACATTCCTGATGGTTTCTTACTCTATTGTAGTTGCACAATGTAACACGCGAGCGAAGTTGCCTCGTCAGAAATGCAACACGTAATTATATTTCATGTGGGCAAGCAGTAGGCTAGAGTAAGTATTGTAACGTACTCCTGCACCCATAAGGAAGCTGCATCTGTTCTAGATCCCACAAGATGCCGCTTCAGTTCCAGAGAACCTCATTATCTCTTCATTGCCAGCCTCAATGGGAGATGAGCGGAAGGACCGTGCTGCTCACTTAAGAGATATTTAAAGACATTGTTCCTGTTTATTTATTATCAAAGAAAATGACTGATTACCAGACGAGAGTCAACATGCCTAATGAGCTAATTCGTCTCCCCATAGGTCATAGGTCCGTGTTTTCAATTGGCTTCATGACGACAACCAGACTGGGGCGTTTCGTTAGCAATAACAGTAAATGGCGAACTGTGGGCAGTCTGAACACTCTCATAACGAGCTGATGTCTTTCGAAATTCATATACTTCCTTCGAGATTACGATTAGAGACGATGCACGTTCGCTCGGTTCAATTACTGAGAATGCACTGAGAACTATTAAAGATGAGTCACACAATTGGAACACTCATGCTCGCATCAATGTGAAGTTTTCGGAGCGATGACGCTGAAGTTTTGTTTTTGTATGTATGAAAGTAAGATCTACGAGTATACCAGGTAACCTTGCAAATACGAGTACTGAAACTTCATCAAAGAAATCTGGTGCACGTCAATGTGATTTTACGTCAACTCCAGTTCTCATGAACGATAAGAGCAAATGCGTAAGCGAAAGTTAATACAAGTGTTGTGAATGTAATATTCGTGTAGGTATTAAAGCGCTATTATTTCCTTCAAAAGTTTTGTATAACGAAAGCTGTCTATATTATAAACAACCATCCTTAAAGTGTTACTTTTCAGTAATTGAGAAATGACCACATAAATAATAGGCTTCCTATATTATGCAGGTACGCTTTTGCGGAATATTAGACTACTTGAAATTGATATTAAATCTATCTAAAAACATCTTCACATATAAAGTTATATATTATGTATTGATGACAATTCTACTTGGTTGTTTGGAAATTTAGAATAAATGGATTACATATTTCAATCTGAAAAGTTGGTTTCTGGCAAGCATTATGCGCGGACTTCTTTACATGTTCACATAATTGCTAGACTAGCTCTCTGTAGCACACGCTTTTGCGG
This sequence comes from Periplaneta americana, assembly GCF_040183065.1. Classification (NCBI taxonomy): domain Eukaryota; kingdom Metazoa; phylum Arthropoda; class Insecta; order Blattodea; family Blattidae; genus Periplaneta; species Periplaneta americana. The sequence continues at coordinate 94,837,247 of NC_091120.1, read as the reverse complement.
AATATTAGTTGAAATTGACATAGTATATCTAATAACATTTTCAGATAATACATTTTACATATTATGTATCGGTGACAGTTCAAGTTTTTTTGGCAAATATTTTAGGTTAGGTAGATTACATATTTCACTCTGAAAAGGTGGGTTTTATTTAGTATTTTCTGGCAAACATTATGCACGGACTTCCTTACCTTGGGCCACAGGACATATGTTGGAGAAGATGGAGGAAAGAAAAAAAATGGAAAAACATCAACACGGAAGAAAGCAAAAGAAACTACAGCAAACGAAACAACGAACTAAGAATAGAAACTGATAAGGCCAAGGAAGATTGGATGAAAGAGAAATGTAAAGAAGTAGAGGATCTAGAGAGAAAAGGAAGATATAATTTAATCTACCGCGAAGTTAAATGTTTAGACTTCACAAATAAGAAGAGAAAATCCATGTGGTTGATAGAAGACGAAATAAGAAATGAAATAACAGACAAACAAGGAATACTGAACACATGGACGAAATATATAGAAGAGTTATATGAGACAAAAAAATCAACCAGATAAGTTGGCCCTAGAAGACGAAGCAACCGCATCAGAAGACGAAAAATGATTTTCTATTTTAAGAGAAGAAGTTGAACTAGCACTTAGACAAATGAAGATACCTAGAGAAGAATAAACAAGTCTATAGGATATAGTATTTGTGAACATAGAAAAGGCGTTTGACAGAATGGATTGGAACAAACTGATGGACATCCTGAAGAAAATAAGTGTGGATTGGTCAGACAGGAGGCTGTTCACTAACTTATACATGAAACAACGAGTTAAAGTCAGGATAGGAGAAGAAATATCTGAAGGAAGTGAAATAGGGAGAGGAGTCGACAAGGATGCCCTTTATCATCTATTCTGTTCAACATATACTTGGAGGATTTGGTCAAGAACTGTTTTCAGAACATGGGAGGACTAAAAAGAAGAATGAAGTGCATAAGATTTGCTGATGATATGGCGTTGTTAGCAGAAGAGGAGACAATACTAAGGGATATGCTACAGGAGCTAAATGACAGCTGTGAGCAGTATGGGGTGAAGAAAAATTGAAACAGATGAAGACCATGGTTGTCACAAGAAAAATAAAGAAAGTAAACTTACGAATTTTAAATGAGACAGTAAAGCAAGTGAACAGCTTCAAATACTTGGGATGTACTATAAGCAGTAACATGAACTGAGAAGGAGTTTGCAGTGAAAGACCTGTCCATGGACAGAACATGTATGTATGTATGTATGTATGTATGTATGTATGTATGTATGTATGTATGTATGTATGTATGTATGTATTCCATGTAATACCATATCTTCAAGTCCACACCAGTGAAGTAACGGTTAGCGCGTCTAGCCGCGAAACCAGGTGGCCCGGGTTCGATTCCCGGTCGGGGCAAGTTACCTGGTTGAGGTTTTTTCCGGGGTTTTCCCTCAACCGAATATGAGCAAATGCTGGGTAACTTTCGGTGTTGGGCCCCGGACTCATTTCACCGGCATTATCACCTTCATCTCATTCAGACGCTAAATAACCTAAGCTGTTGATAAAACGTCGTAAAATAACCTACTAAAATAAAAAAAAAACATATCTTCAACTAGGAGATTATATACTTATTGATTTTCTTTATTTAATTAGAGACAAGACTGCGTTTTATGTACTTGTGCAGCTACAGATTTATTATTTATCATTTAGGCATAATCTCTCATAACACCAACTTTTAAAATAGGAGATGATCTCCATATTTATAGTCTCACGATGAAAGAACTGGCGTAATGGAAACGTACGTACGACGTTGTAAGTAGACATACATAATATAGAGTACATACATACATACATACATACATACATACATACATACATACATACATGTGGCAATCAAGTTTCCGGACTGCCCTGAATGTAGGCAACACAAGGGACAGAAAAAATAGAGAAGTTATCTAGAATCAGGCAAGCGCCTGGAATCTATGCTAGATGCGTCACTTGAAAGGCAAAGAAGAAGACCAGCCATAAGGCGTATATGGAGAGATTCCGGGAAAATAACAATAGATCCTTGACATGTGTGCACAAAATCACGTGTAGACGCTCAGTTCTTACAGACAATCGACGCTGACTTAACAGGCATGGAAACAACGATCTTCAGTGATAAGTGCGTGTATGCTTAATGGTACAATAAATACAAGTACAATTCGGAAAGAAACTAATTGCACATACATACAATCAGCAAGTGGCGTGATCTATGTTGTGAGCGGACCTGTGCTCGACAGTTGCACTCGGCAGTGATTTCGAACCTTGGTTGGGCTGATTAAATGGTCGGCATTCTTCCGAGATTTCTCCCAACTGTAAAGCGAATAGGGGGTAACGCCATGGCAAATTTTTGGACTAATCTCGTCGATACTACCTCGCTATTACCAAGTTCATCGACGATACGTAACCGCGTAGTTGACACAGTGTCATTAAATATGCGAATAAAAAATACGCAAAAATGCTACAGACACATAACTTTTAATCAGTTTCAAGGATAGAAATAAGCCTACTTCTCGCAATCATCATCATCATCATCATCATCATCATCATAATTTACTAAAGAAGCTTAAGATCATGTGGTCTGTTGCGGACTCAATCCATCATTTAGTCGGTTGGCCTATAGATCCTCTGCCACGAGATATTTAGTGCAATCATCAATGGCAATATTATGAATATACCGTACTATACCTTGTCGAATACCTTGCGCCCTCGAATAAGTCGCGCATCCCACTTTTGAAAGGCAAAAAATAAAAATAGAACAAATTTTAAAAATAAATCTTGCAACAAATGTATTCACGACAAATTGAAAACAAACGCAAATACAGTAGCTCCATCTCACTTGCCGAATACCTCCAGACGTGCAGCATCTGCTGTTGAATTAGCCGTGAAAAAAAGTCAATAAGTATGCTCATCTTTTAGACATTATATCTTTGTCTCCTTTGCTTTCGGTCCTTGGAGTCATGACGCTAAAGTTTTGGTACCTCAAATCGGCCAAATTTTGATCTCCATTACCGGTGACCGTCGTTACACTACTTATTTACGTCAACGTTTAAGTATTGCAATTCAACGCGGAAATGCAATGAGCGTTTTGGGTACTCTTCCCGAGTCCAGCCCTTTGGATGAACTCTGTCTCTTGCAAAATGTATTTAGTATTCCGTATGTAAATATTTATATTTAGTTTTATATACTTCCCTAATACAGTAAATAAATTTTATCTCGGAACAGGACACATTTCAAATCCATCTTATGCATAGACATGCCAGTTATGCTTGAAATGGAATAGAATTTACGGGAGGGGGCATTATGGTCCAGACTGCGACCTGTTACGCTCTATTGTGCTAATCCTCAAGCTAGGCGCATTCCCAAACCCACACCGGCTGACTACACTAAGATTCTCTGCGTACCCAGGTTTCGAGCAGACAACTCCTCTCGTACCTAGGGCAGCCCCCTCCGTGCGTCGTCAGCCGACGATCGAGGAATGCTATGGAATGATGACGAAATGGAGAAATGGTGACGAAATTATGTAGATGTCTAATATGGGAAAAATGGGAGAATCCCGAGAAAAACCCCAACTGCGATCTTGTCCACTACAAGTGTCACTATGGATTTTTCAATGAAAATCCCAGACCTGACCGGTACTCGAACGCGGGCACCTGCGTGACAGACTTGAGGTCTGACCAATAGCCACCGAAGGGGGTCGCCAGTTATGCTTAATCGGTCGTTTACACGATGTCCTGCAACATTAGCAGCACACATCACGATTTCCATGTTTCTCTGTATCTTTGATAATTTCAAGTTTTTTTTTTTGGGTGTAACTAAAGAGTCACAATGTAATATCTTTAGTAGTACTCATTTTCAGAATTGAAAATACAAGACGTACAAACTATATACTTGAGCGTGATTCTGCCACGTGTACTGCTAATCCAAATGCCATTTAACAATGGTCACAATTATTATTGAAATACTCGCGTGGGAAGTTAATGGCATGCACTACCACCTTAGGAGTTGCACAGGAGGAAAATTGGACAGTGTTACCAACCTTATTTCGAATAAGTCGCGCACCCATATTTTTACTTGTATATTTTGAAAAAAAGTGCGCGCGGTATTTGAGAAAATACGGTATTGTTTTTCCTCTCCGTAAATTAAAAACAATACAATACAATACAATTATTGCTCGCAGGACCTACAATTATCAAGAAAAGTAAATGCCATAGAAACATTGAAATAGTGAACCTGGATATGTAAACGTATGTGCAGTCATGTGATTTCATCTCCACGTGTTTATTACTGGAGTATTGGAATATGTCGCTGAGACTGTACACCACAGAGGTCTCGACTTGACAATTCCCTGATGAATAGACACATATTAATTGGTCCCAAGGACAGATCGGTGCTTCAGAAGGAATTCATGTCAACTAGGTCATGCAGCAAATGCAGCATTAATATCTGACTTGCGTCACAACTTTTCTCATTGTTGGGGGGTTTCTTCAAGTGGAGAGTCACTTTTAAATAGCGCCTCGAAGCATTCATCTTTCTTTTTCTCATCGACGATACACCAACTTCCGATTTTTGGACGGATTTGTAAGGAAGCAATTCCACAGAATATCACCGTATGTGTTTATTCTTTTTTACATAATGTTCTTGTTATACTCCAATTAAACTGACATCAGGATTTTTACTGCGAATAACGTCATATTTTCTACATACGCCTAAAATAATTTAAAAAATCATGCTATTCCTTTTTACACAATGTTCTTGTTATACTTTAATTAAACTGATATCAGGACTTTTACTGCGAATAACGTCATATTTTCTACATACGACTAAAATAATATAAAAAATCATGCAAGTGTAATCGTTGTTTCAATTAATTTCGACGGTGTAACTTCTGTATTCCGCTTACATTAATAGAAAAAAGCTAAAAGATCTGATAGAGCGGAAATTACACTGGTCGTAATTGAAATACTTAAGTCATATCTGTTAAACTCAACAGTATGAACGAGTCCATTCCTATACACAAGGAGAGTCTGCTTACGGCTATATAGGTATGCATTACAAACTTGGTAAAATTTATTACTTTAATACATAAGGGGGATTGCAATATACAGGGTATTTCAAAGAAAAGTTAACCGAAACTGAGTTTATATTTTTTAACAATATAAAGTAACTTACGGTCTGTGCTTTTATTTATTTATTTATTTATTTATGTTTCAGAGTTGAATGTGACAGCCGACATGCCACAGTATGCCTTCCTGGAACGCGCATGGTGCGTGGAACATTATTTCCAGAGTTACGGGACAGGACGGAATGATGGATCTTCCCTGAAATTCGTCGCAACCGCTTTCCGGAACCATTTCCAGAGACCTGCACCACTAAAGAAAACTATTCTTGTCTTGGGTAGAAATGTTCCGGCAAACAGGATCCGTGACGAATCATAATGAGGGACATTCAGGAAAATCCCGCACCACCAGGAGCAATGAGAATGTCGGTCGTATGATGGAGAAAGTTCTGCAGTCACCGAAGAAGAGTTTTCGGCACATATCAAAGAAATTGCAATTGCAACCCACAGGTGTGTGGCGCATGATTAAGGAACTTTGTGCCCGCTCATACCGGATCCAGGTGTTGCATGAGTTAAGGTCCCCAGATTATCACACCCGCTTGCAGTATTGTTTCCATGTATTGGCCTGCCTCTACGAGGATGAACACAGCCTTGACAATTGGTGGTGGTCAGATGAGTGCCATGTGCTCCTGAGTGGCCATGTTGACAAGTAGAACTTCAGATTTCTTGGGTGGGAGAAACCACCTGACGAGTATCTGCAGAGATCCCTACATTCTGAAGAAGTCACCGTATGGTCAGCAATTTCAAGTCATGGCGTCATCGGCCTGTATTTAATTTAAAATGATAATGGTGACACTATCACTGCCAACGCTGCTATATACCGGCAGGTCCTTATCCGCTTCAATGCCGATTTACATACTTTTTGAGAGTTCAGAGATTTGGATTTTGAGCAGCAAGTCTTTCAGCAAGATGGAGCCACACCATACATTGGTCGTGGTAATCTACCGTTCCCCCAGGAACTCTCTCCAAATTGGGTCGTCTCCAGGAAATCTGCCTTTCCCTATCCCTCCAGAAGTCCGACCTCACGATGTGTGACGCGTTTCTGTGAGGCATATTAAATGAACAGTGTTTTCATCTGGTACCACACACCCTTGATGACCTGAAGGCAAACATTGAGTCTGTGATATTGAACATAACTCCCGATGGCATACTTACATCACTGACCGCATGAAATACGTAGTGGATAATGACGGACGTCATGAGGAGCATATAATTGTGTAAAGACGGTCAAAAGACCTGACAAAAGTTTCGGTTACCTTTTTTCAAAACACCCAACACATGCGTGTGCCTGCATGTCTGTATTAAACAAACTATGCTATGACGTTATGCTTTGTCATGGACGCGAAACGGACGCGTGCACAATACATGTATAACTACAGAAAGTTAATACATGGTTGGCGTTACTCATAAATAGCTGGATAAATAACAATAACGATATATTATTATTATTATTATTATTATTATTATATCATTATCATTATTGGAGGATTTACTGTTATTTATAACTTATTTTATTCCTACACATTATTCAATAGAGGACGGCGAGGTCCTCTAATAAGAATGTATGTATATTATTTCATTCCGTTCATTAGACACACTTAAATTTTACAGCAAATTGCATTAATTATTTATCATAATGCCATTACGCTAATTCATCTATGGACGTTACACGCAGTTATAGACAGGTCTTCAAATTTCCTATCAGTTTTATTTTTGTAAAATTGTTTCCAGGTTCAAGTGTCTAGACATATATGAACCATCTCCTATGTACTAGATTACAGACATGTTCAGCGCGGACATTTCTAGCCTTTACACGAGGTGCAACAGTGGCGTATAATATCTTTTGACCGTATGCCTGCATGCGATTCTGAGATTCTATGTCATTGTTCCATCTCGTTTAAAGGTTAGAAATGCACGCGCTCAACATGCGTATTCTAGAAGAACCAATAAGAAAATCCGCCTCTATACTGTTTTTGTTCACCACAAATTCCACTTGGATTCGCCGGGATTTGAACTCAATCGGACTAATAGTGCATCTAGAATATCTGTTACAACTTTATCGTATTCCACACCCTGGGGTCCGTGTTCTGAATATATGTGTTCATTTTAAATTTGAAGAAAAGGGTGTATGGCAATTTCTTTGCTTATTCACGCAATTTCTAATCAGTGTTTGACTATTACATCTTGGAGATGAAGAGGATCTCATTATTCCACTTAAAAAAGAAGTCTTCCTGGTGACCAAGACGCTCCAGTTATGAGGCAGATGACTCACGGTATGTTTCTACGTCGATTTTAGGATCTGAAAAGTCTCAGTTAAGAACAAAAATCGGCGTCGCAAATGAACCGTGGTTCCTCTAACAAGTATTACATTGATGCGTTCAGCCATAGTAAATCGATGTTGCTGCGAATTACACGCTAATCGTAAACGAGTTGATGAGTCACGGCAAGTAACAGCACGAAGTGTCAATATGGATTAGGTTAAGCGAAATTTAATGCAAAATTTCGACAGCTCCACACACGAACCTACTTTGACAGATTTATGCTCCAGTTATACTATTATAAAAAAAGGAGATATAGCCGCAAGTTTTATGTGTGAATATGTCGCTGACAGAATTGCTGTTAAGGTAACCGTCAGCAGAGACAACCAACATTTTTTTTCCCGGATCCCTGAAAGCCCGGTACTTCTTCACAGCGCTGGGAAACCTGGGAGTACCTGGGAGTAGTAGCCTTGTATGCATTGAGAGCAGACATGTCAGTTGATACAGTAACCATCTTGCTCTATCTATCGTTTGCTACACATTGCTTATACGCTCGCTCCCATTTGCGCTGCATAGTGCCTATGCCTCGACATTGTGAATTTTCTGTCATCACTCAATTCCATTCTCGAATTTTTCCAATTTATCTTGTCGATTATTGCTCAATTGAGATTGTAGTCTGGTTCGTTACGAATTGTTTTACATCACTGCGAACGTTCTCTCGCTTGGTTTTCTCGAGTTATATTGCCTCAGCTGCCGAGCAACACGCCAATTCGTGTAAATTTCCCCCTCCCACGTATCGCTAGATGATGTCACCCGCTCCACCTCAAGGCCACGTTGGATACATTGATCCTTCGCTTGTCGACGAAGTTAATTCGTTGGAATATGTCGTATAGTTCAGAAATTATAGACTCGACAAAATTCGCCTGAAAATGTGTCGGTCGACTTTCTGGAATGACATCCTAGTAGGTACTAGACCGAACTTACAGACGTATTCACATCAAGAATATTTCAAAGGGAAATGATTCTCTTTACTCACCTCCCATTAGGTCTTCCACGCCTTCTTCGTTAGATTTGTAACGAAGATTAAATTTTGGACACACAAACGTCGATGTGTTAAAACTCAATCGAACTGATATTCCTGTATGCTATTATAACTTAGATTAGTCTTCTTAATGTTTCTGTCATGTGACCGAGCTTATTTACAGTCTTTTTTAAATCAAGATCAGCCAGATGAAATCATTAAATAACGAATTTGTTCCTTTCAATGGCAGAATAAATAAAAATTACTTTAGCTTTTGAGAAGATATTAAATTATTTTCTTTGTCAATGTTTTATATTTCATATTCTGGTTTTGTAACGTATAACGTTCCGAATATCAAGATGCAAAGGTGTGAGATGAAGTAAACTATATTTTGGCACCATACAGTACATCATGTGGCATAAGTAGGTCTATACAGAAGACAGTAACGTTTCTGAAATGAAGAGTGGTTAAAAATTCTTACACCCTTGTAAGAAAGGATCTCTGACAAAGTATTGATTATTATTTATAGGATAGACTATAAGATTGCTTATTCTTCTCATTGATCTTAACTAATGACTTTTCACAATTTTATTAGCAGCTTCACCGAACTTCCGTAAAGGCTGGTTCACAATAAACCGGGAACGGAAACGACAACGAGAACGAGAACGGAAATATTGTTAAAATAAATGTATTTAAATGTGAGAATTCACAATTAACTATTGTGAATGCTCACATTTAAATACATGTATTTTAACATTGTTTCCGTTCTCGTTGTCGTTTCCGTTCCCGGTTTATTGTGAACCAGCCTTAACTTGTAAAGCAGAGGTTGTTTGTAATGGAGCTATGTATTGTGAAATATTTTATGAGCAATGAGATTACTACACAGCAGGATAATGTTCATCTGTCCTTAGCTGTTTCCAAGATACATTTGTCACTTCACTGTACACTCTGACGTTCAGGCTTCCGCTCCCCAACACTTCGCACCTGTCACTAGCTACCGGATGTAGTGGAAATGGTTTCCAAGGAAGTCGTTTTGCCAAAGCTGCAATATGTTAAGTTCGGAGTCGTTGACTAACAAAGGAATCTAGAAGTAAGACTACGTAACTATTTTGTATCAGCCCCGCATTTTATATCTCACTAAAGATCTAGGCGTAACATATTCAGGCATACCGGTACTTCGTCACAACTTTTGATTGTTACAATGCGGGTACTTAACTTTACATGATGCTGCGGACAGTGTTGCCAAATGGTGGTATTTAACGATGTTATGTTTCATAAACTTCGCGGTTATCAAGGTCGTTGGAATCGGTTATTGTGAGATTACAGTTGGGGGAAACATCGGAAAGAACACACCAAGTAATCTGTTCACGAACCTACGCCCGAGCACGAGTACCGGTGAATCATTACCAGGGAAAGGAAGTTCATGTCCTAAAAACGTGAAGAATATGTATGTATTTATGCCGTAAAAAAAGATAAATATGCTACAGTCTGAGATTATTTTAACAGAATAATAAGGTATAGGTAACTTACGTTTAGTCTATGGATTTTGAAGTGCTTGCCTCATTGCTGAATGCTCACTTAGCAGTGACGTATGTTTTCTGTTGTCATTCTTCGCCTGTTTCTTCAATTATATTAAAGCTCACTCATTTAGGAAACTGAATGAATTATGCATTTGAAATGTTACGTAAAACAAACCAACGTAGGCCCCTAAACATCTTAAATATAGGCAGTGCAGGAAATATATGCCTATTATCTTATCAACTTCTTCAACTCCGTAGGTGTTTCCTTCCGTAGGTGTTTCCTTAAGTTGCAACAAATTACGATATAGTCAGCTAATGGCTCAATGAATCGTGTATTGTCTCCGAGAAGTCTTGTGATGGTCTATTGGTACCAGACTAGTGTCGATCGGGTTCATCCCGAGTATTTCAAATTTTTGTGTAGGATAACTGAATTTTATTACGTACATTACTAATCACTAAAGACGAGAATTTCATGCAAATAAATGTTTTTATAGGAACATAGGACATAGCTCAAACTTAATACTTATCCATTTCATTACTTTCCGGTTCCAAATATGTGTACTTTTTCCGTCCACATTTGCATGTTTTGGCCCTTTTGGGGATAAAAACATGCATAATGCATATTTAAGCAATTTTTAGCTTAATCATGCATAAAATTACATTATATTCAGTTAAAATGCATGTTTTAATAGCTTTGAGTGGAGACCTCAGTTTCTCGAATTTTATGCCACCACTGATTTCAGCCTCAGGAATCAGAATTGACGAAGGAAAAAAGAAACCTAAATAAAAAATGAAATAGAATGTTAAGATTTTCACAACACGATGTTAGAGGACCTTTCCCTGGACGGAAGTTCACTTTTACAACACTTTACTCACGACCCTCTATACACTGCGTGTCATAAATGGATTTATTGCGTTGGATATTTTGAGAATAGTAGAGAGGAAATATAGAGGGTTCAAGGAAACTGCCGACAAATAATTTAGGTCAAAAACACTTTTTTCAGAGAGGTTGTAAATACTCTCTCTTTTCCAGTACCAGTAGCAATTTAGATTCTTCTGAAATTGGAATCATTCGCTAAACTGTCTTTGCAGTGTGTGAACTTCGTAAGTGGTTAATGTGTTTGTTTATTCTGTTTGCGTGTGTTAATGTGATTCTAATATGCCCCCAATTAAAGGTTCCAAAAATATACTCTTTGCACAGTGGATTAAAGGAAAGGATTTTATTAGATCGTATGGGGATGTCGTATTCTGCGATTGTTGCAGTAAAGAGGTAAGCACTTCTATTCTGTTTCCGAATATTTTCTACGACAGTTGTTCTTTGTAAAACATCACAAAACTTCTTTAAAATAAACTGGACAGGGTCATAAACGCGAATCCGGACTACGGAGTCTTTTGTTCAGTGAAGAAGGTTATTTTTGGTGAAAACTGAATGAAGAATTTGACCTGACACTGTCACAAATATTTTCATTCAAGTTTACACCCATAACTTCTAGCGATGTAGAGAGGTCACTCTCTGCCTACTAAAACATATTGACTGACAAGCACAGGAACCTCACAGAAACCAATTTAAATATATTGTTAGTCGTTAACTGAAAAAAAAAAAAAAAAAAAAAAAGTGGAGTGAAATAAGAATTTGGAACAAAAATGAAAGTGCATATTTTGAAGTATTTTTCGCTCGATTATGCATGTTTCATAGTTTGATAGTGCATGACTGCATGCATATTTTGGGATTTTATAGTGCTTTAAATTCTCGTCTCTACTAATCACTTACGACGTTGTAGTGCAAAATAATTATTGACTACGATATTGAGTAAATTACAAAGATCTAAAGTGGATAGGTACAATGGACCAACAGATCATCAGAGAAGAGGTTATTCACGTTGCGGCTTAGTCGAAACAAAAAAAATCATTGTCAACATCTTCTATACGCACAGGACCTATTGGAATAGGCCTATAAGCTATCGAGATGGAAGGCGACAGTTTACTAGAAGATGTACGAATAATTTTTACGAAAACTATAGTCGTCATTTAAAAAACAATGTTTTGTGTAAAAATAACACGAGACACCTATTATTTTCTCAAGAATTTAAGATGAGTCTAGCTTTTTAAGCTGCTAACTTAGTTTGTAGTTCATAGCATACTGTTCACGAGCATTTCTAGACTAGATGTGTGTCTATGTTGGTAATATTAATTGTAATACGAATGTTAAACGTCCTAGATTGTTTTAATTTTAAAATGTAGGCCTATGTGGATTAATTGTGATTATATTTTAACTGTCACTCTTGTTCTAATCAATGTCGCGAATAAGCAATATTCGATTACATATCAGAATGAAGAAAGAAATCTTTAACATCCCTAGTACTCGAAATATTTAAAGAAAGTCATTCATATTATGAATTCCGTGACCGAATTTAAATTTTAATAAAGATCAAGCATCTGAAGCACAGATATGACGTCTGGACAGATTCACTTATATTTTGCCTGACATCAGTTCGCTATATTTTACTTTTTACTGAATTTGTTCATTAGTGTGGAAAAAAATGCAAACGAAATGCGATGCATCACATCCTCTGAACACCGAAACCAACGTATTCATATGCGAAATGTGTTTCATAGGACAGTACTTACCGGGAATGACAGAACTCAAACAATAGGCCTAACCATAACGTTCATTTCCTGGGAGATGTAAAATAATTTATTCAGTCCAATTTGCTTGTTTCAAAAGATACAATAATTAGACCTATGCTTATCTACTGTATATATATATATATATATATATATATATATATATATATCTGTGGACGAATGTAAAGCATTCCCTTTACTTAGATTAAAATCTCTGTAGTCAACATTATTTACGTTTAATTACCTGTAGACTATACAGAAAATTCAAAATATATGTGCAACTTTTTTCAGTGAATGGATATAAAAAAAACTACGCTGTAGCTCGAATGGTCGCGATTTCAGTTACAGCCAGTACCAGCGTTTTTGGCGTGTGTCCTTGAGTAAGAAGCCAGTCAGTGAGCACTTGTTGCCAGTGCAGCTGGGAACGATACCATCCAAATATAAGTCACGTCAGCAATCTGCCAATCACAGTTGCCAGTCTTATTGCCTACTGATTTCGTCAAAGGGAAGACAATCGCACTTTGCGTTTCTGGGGTGTGTCCTTGGGTACACTGTCCAATCAGTGGCATCTGTTGCCACTTCGGCTGAGAGTGGTACCATCTCCTAACTAGATGTGACGTCAGCAATCTGCCAATCACAGTTGTCAGCTTTCTCGTCCAAAGACTCTGGCAAAGATAAGATACTCGCTTTCAAGGTTCCCATTACTTATTTCACGCGCCAGAAACGGTACCTTTGGTTATACTACTCACAGTCAATACTATAGAAACATGCATTTTTACAAATATATTTTGTTCGATTTACTTATACGTATATTTTTGTGAATGTTCAGTAACATTAACAATAAAAATTATTTGTACTTACTACTACGCATAACAGCCTTATGCAGCTAAAGCATTGTGATTATTTTCCCACGGAGACCCAATAGTAATTTGACAACTTGATAAAGAAAATATGCGCAGAACGAAAGCTTATCAGTCACGTGGCTGGGAGAGGGAGTGTCGGAAACAGCAAATAGAATGTTATTGGCTGTTACCTTATCGCAAAGGGTATCTAATTTAAAATACAATGTTGCTTGTTGTTACGATAATGATAATGGAACACATGATGTGGCTTTGTGATCAAAACCGAAAAATGGCAAACTGAAGGATTAATCGGTGACTTTGTGGACAATCTTTTCAATCGAGAAGAGAATTCAGTGATAGTGAGTGTATTTAATAGCGACACAGATTCCGATCTTGACGACATGTAGCATTTACCTTCGAAGCAGACTAGCACTGACCAGCTTCCAGTCGCTCAGGATGGACGAAAAATAAGCCTACTGTGATTAGAACATGTCTGGCATTGATTTAAAATCCTCAATCCTCATTGGAAACAATGATAATATAGTAGGCCTACAATGAATTATCTGTTTGTGAGCCAATTTTCACGCTAATCGCTGATCGCAACTAACTGCCATTTGCCGCCAAATGGAATTAGACGAAGCCGATTACAAGAGCGATTTAGCCAGCATATCAAAAGCCCATATTTAAGAAATCTTAACTTATTTACAGCAGATTGGCCTTCTGTGGCCGAGGTTGCGGGTTCGATCCCGACCCAGGCCGATGGTATGTGTGCTTAAATGCGACAGGCTCATGTCAGTACATTTTCTGGTATGTCAAAGAACTCCTGCGGGACAAAATTCCGACACACCGGCGACGCTGATATAATCTCGGCAGTTGCGAGCGTCGTTAAATAAAACATTTTTTTACTGCAAATGCTGAAAATTATCTTCATCGACACGCACACTCTCATTGTCTTCAGCTGATCGCAAAATTCAGTGACAAAATTTTAATAATGGCTTGCAGCATTTTGTGCTGACGATTTAGACACTACAGTCTCTTGGGAAAGACGTTGAAGTCCGAGTTCAGCTCCGTCAGATCAAATAGTGACGGAAGCAACGAGGGCAGGAATTAAGGGTAATGGCTCTGGCTCAAGCTGGGCTGGAGGTAGGACCTGACCAGGAGCCTTGAACGAGCTTCTCATTCTCAAGTCATTTCCAATGCCGTACTATTCCAGGTCACCAGTTACTGAGTTCAGCTCTGTCAGCCCAAATTGGAAAGGTATATGGGAAGGTTAAGTCTGGCTTAAGATGAGTTGGGGATGGTCAGAATCGAGAGCCTCGCACATGCAATGGGTGCATATCACTGCTCTCGCCGTTCCCAATACTACTGTAGTCTATATTCATTAAATCTGAACAGAGCCCAGTTCAGCCTCAACATCTCAAATTTGATGGGAAAGGATTTAAGATTTGTGAACTATTATCTCAGTTTATTTCAGCAGCGGGTGCAGTATTGCAGCGGCAAGATTGAAAGATGAGTGATCGTGATGGCCTTCTGAACTGGGGGACAACTTCGGCCTCCTATCTTCCTGCCTCATAAGAACAGCTACTTAGCGGACCATGCTGATGTCTCCTCCGTTCCCCAGGCTCATATTGGCCGAGACAAGAGGACACAATCGAGAGTCGGTGTTGCTTCGTACAGGTGATTCGTCAATGGTTGGCAATAATTAGCTCATATGGAACTTCTCTCTCGAGTCGAGATTTTCTCAGGGTTCTCCTGATTCCCTTTGTTAGATATCAACATAATTCCGTCGGAGTTCCATTTCATCATCATACCATAGCATTCCCGATTGCCTGCTGGAGACGTGAGGAGGGGCTGATCTTGGAACGAGCATGCCAGCTTCGAAACCTAGATCCTCAGCGAACTTTGGCGTAGTCAGCTGGTGTTGATTTGAAATGCGCCTAGTTGGGAAGTTAACAGAAATTATTATCTACTAGATCACAGTGCTGGTCGCTGTGACGCCTCCCCAAGTATTGTCAATATACTACAATGTTTTGTACGTTATTATTATAGCATGTGTGGTTATTTTTTATAGGCTCAGTTGACAAGCGTTCGTGTGCTTATAACTTTCTTTTTTGTCTTCCGTGTCGTTGCAGTTTAAGTTTCATATAACTTTGAGAAAAAAACATAAGATGTTTGAAAACTGGTAAGTTGTGTCAGACTGCATACCAATGCTATTTCTTTGCCACACTATTATGCTTCCTGTTTCATTGTATGTAATTAACCAATCATAGAGCTTCGTGATATGTTAGTAATTTAGGACATCCTTAAAAACAATTAATGCACACTTAATTGACCCATATAATTGTCAAGTTATTAAACCCATTATAGTGAACGAATTGGGTACATTGACTAAATTGAGGTCATGCAGCCCATACAAATACTCGAGATGTTTAGAAATTTCTTTCAAGATTGGGTCAAGAGATTACATTTATCGTAGAAATGCATGGAACAAATGCTAATTAATCTCATTTTTTAAAAGACGATAGTACAATCTTAAAGTCATACAATCACAGACTTATATTTAACTCTTGTGATCCGGCTCAAAATCTTAATGAACTTGAGAACGACATACGCCATGCACAAGCAGTCTCTTTCTACAAACTTATAATTCCATGTCTGTTGCTATAGCAACTGTGTATGTGAGGTAGAAGTCAACTAGAGGAAGAGAGAAACTGATATTGTGGTGATGTAACAGAGGCCCATCTGTTCTGATAAAGCGGCAGTGTACAATGTACAACTTATGTGACGGGTGTTTCTACACATGACGTATAGGCCTACATGTAAAACAAAAGTTCAATTTTTTTACGTCCTACATCCTACAAACTCTTTCTTCCCTGGTCAGAGCATACCGTAGTTCAAACCCATATTGTTTAAACTGTTTTCGATTTACATTATTGGACGAACATACGAGAGTTTCCTGTCGCGTGAGGTTGTTAAGCCATCACACTGACAACTTACAATCTTCCATGCTCTAAACGATATTCGAATCCTCGATCATGGTTGTCACGCTTGTGTGAAAGCTGTGTCTCGCTGTTGCGTATACTACGACCAGTTTAGAAACTGCTTGTACAATATATAACCTCTATTATCCGTGGTAATGAAGGGGGTGGACTGGACGGTTAATCGAAAAAATAGGATAATCCATACCATAAAACATTTTCATAAATCAAGTGCGTATTACAGTTTTGTAATTCACTCCGTAATGTTGTGTTTAACATGCTACTCGTAGGTAGTGGACCAGAAGTTCACTAATATGTCTGGTTGTCTATGATGGCTTTATAAGGGCCAAGGAAATTCCTTGTGATGTTTTTTCGCCGAAAGATAAGAATAGTAGAGGGCTCCTATTGTATATTTACATACTCTCTACGCTTTATCCCTGTTTTTCATTAAATCGCGCACAGTTGTAACGTCAATCTCGTATTCTGATGCGAAATGAGCCGCGGTTTCTCTTTACTTAAAGCTCTCAATTATTTGGATTTTATTTCGATACTTGGAAAAATACGTTTGAAACCCGTGGAAGATATTTTGCATAGAAGATATAAAGTACGGGCACTCGAACAGTAGGCTAAGGACTAAATATTGCACGAATTTTCTATAAATTGTGCGAAAGTTCTTGGGATCGTTTATTTGAAAGCAGGTAGTGACTATTTTACAAGTTTGGAAAAACACAAGTAACCGTTCTTATTGCCAGCAGTAGTATTATGTAAAGGGAAAGGCTTGTACTTTATTTTGAATAAACTTTACTTATTCAGCTTCCTCCAAGTGGACAAAGGTTACCATCAAATTATAAAAAAAATAAAGAAAGGTAAACAAATACGTATAATGAAAAAGAGAAAATAATGGAGAAGGAAAATAATAATTTACTTGCTTACTTGCAAATGGCTTTACAATTATAAAAATCTGAAAACGATTAAACAAATCATCACTGATATCAGTACAAACATCAATTCTTCCTAGTATCTACATATTATCATGTTATCGGGTGATCGCAGTCGTCTACTCTATACACTCTAGAAAAAATAAGTAATAATATAAGGCATAGTATTACATTTTTTCCGCAGCAAAGAAAGAAAAGAGCGAGAGAAAGACAGTCGGGTAATCGGCCGATCGGTTATTAGGTTGACGGATAATCGGGGTTCTACTGTAAATGATAAAATATATAAAGACTGCCATATTCTGCTTCCTCAAATAACATCATTATTATCCTCTTACCCTGAAAAACAAGACTATTAGACGGGCCTCACCTCATCAGCCCTGTAAAGAATGAAAAAGGAATGCATCAACTGTTACTCACTCCAAAGCTACTTTAAACCACTCCCCTATTCGCCAGCTTCCGAACTGATAACGTCCACAGTACAAGTTTCATAAAAACATTAACGAATCACTATACCTACCTGTATTAACTACTGCGGTAGCTGACAGTGACGAAACTACGGTATATATACTGGGTAGGCTGAAAAAAATCTGCTTACCATATATCTTTTTATACAGCAAATATTTATCGAAATTTCTATCAACATTTTTGTGACACAGACCCCACAAGAAAATGACCACTCATTTTCACCCCGAAATGGACTACAGGTAGGCTATAACAATATAAATGCATTTGTCTCAGAGCATCCTGTTAGTCAAGGACATTTCTTATACCATGAAAATGGATGAACATTTCTATTTCGTCTTCCTCCATCCGCTATTTTAATATGTAAACGTGGTGTCGATCTCCTATCTTTGTAAGCACATTTTGTTTCATACGTCCAGCTTGAAAACGGTTTCTCTTCTAATTCTACGAATAAAGACCTCAATGTCCTCTCAGTATGAGCCACTTTACACAAAATTAATAGGCTATGTAACACACACGGATCAAATTTTTATTAAACTAACACTCAACAACTAAGCACATTCACAGAACACCAATATAACGCGACGTATTATTGTGACGGAGAGGCTAGCCGAATTTCGCACTGAACTGTAGCGAATCGATACCCCCTCCCCGGTTCCCCCCCACGCTTGCGAGTCAAGGTCGTGGCCGTCGTAGCAGAACGTTTTGCTGCAAGCCTCTCGTACTGAACTCCGCCCTGGAATGACTGCCAACAGTAAATTTAATAAATGGAAGGATCGGAGTGAAACCAAGTGTTACGATACATTGTTATTAAGAACTTACAGGCCTACTGTTACTAGGTATAATAATTCAAATTTTTGGGTAGGCTAAGCCTCAAAAGAGCTTTGCCACTGGTAGCTGAATGGGCAGACCTTCAGCCTATCATCACTTCTTAACAGTTCCACTAGGCCTACATCCTCACTCCCAGCTTCCCTGCGATGTTCCTCTCCGGCCAGGGCCGGTGAGCCCAGTCCCACACTGTATGTCCATCTGAGATAACTTTTCTGTTGCCTCCAGCTAGACATATTCCCAACTCATACAAGTTGACTATGCTGAAGTTCATTGTGTATCCACTTTTCGAGCAGGAAACCCCGCTCGACCCTAAACCAGCCCCCTCCACGCGTCGCCAGCCGGGGATCGAGAAGTGCTATGGATATATAACGAAATGGAGATCGGATGGAATGATGTAGATCCTAATATAAGGAAAAAGGCGAAAACCAAGAAAACCCTACTGTGATCCTGTCCGTCACAAATGTCATTGTGGATTTTTCAATGAAGAATCTCAGTCCTGACTGAGTCTCGAACTCGGACCACTTGCATGCCAGGCGGAAGGTTTGACTTCTCAGTCATCGCAGGAACAAGTAACAGCTTTACGAATAGTGGTTAGATTATTAAAAGACTACTCAGAAGAAGTCGGTCTGGTTGGGGTAGTCGGTATAGCGCTGGCTTTCTATGCCCGAGGTTGCGGATTCGATCCCGAGCCAGGTTGATGGCATTTAATTGTGCTTAAATGCGACAGGCTCATGTCATTAGATTTATTGGCATGTAAAAGAACTCCTGTGGGACAAACTTCCGGCACACAGGCGACGCTGATATAACCTTCGCAGTTGCGAGCGTTATTAAATAAAACATAACATTTAACATTTTTAACATTTAACTCAGAAGAAGGCAGCCTGTAGGAATAATAATATTTTGTACTATTAGTCGATGGGGCTCTATAGCAAGTCTGAAGCAGAGCATATCTGAAAATGTAGAGATTGCAACACTATCATCAGATTCAACTTCTAAGTAGAAATTTGGCTGTATTTACTGAAAACTTCAGAAAATGAAGCTGCATGGATGCAAGAATTAAATAGTAATTTAATATTCATAAAGCAATAACTACAACAATAATTTAAAGTTTTTAAAGCCAGAAAATAAAATAAAAATAATAAAATTAAAAGAATCCAAGGAAAAAAGTGATGATGATGATCAACATCAAGTTTATCCATTCTATGTAGTAGTAGTATAGGTCTCACAAGCAGGGAATACAGACGGAAGGAATGCGAATGAAACAATGCGATAAGGAAGAGTGGGCGACAAGAAAAGTCACGAGATAGTTTGAATGATATTCAAGAGTACAGTCGGAAGAGAAATAACATCGATAAAATCAGTCTTGCGTTGTGATAGTTACATTACAACTTTAGTTTGTTCCATTGCATGTGAATACGTGTCTTGTATCGCACAGTATCTTTATTTCATTCGTAAACATTGTTGCGCGTTTAATTAGCATCGAATATTTCTCTTGCTACATTCTTTATTTCCACAGCGATGTCCTCATTTGTTCATCTTCTTGGAAGAGACAGTACTTCCATCGGCCAGTATCTCTCGCCTCCTCGGCGTGCCTACATACGTCAAAACAGACAGCAACGCCACCATTGTTTTTCGGTAATCGTTCCTTAGTCCTTACGCGAGCTATAGTAGTATTTATTTAACTTGACAGAGATAAGACCATTAGGCCATCTCTTTCCCTCTACCAGGAGATTACAACTACAATATGAAAATTACAATTACAACTATGTATGGTATGTATAGTTTTTCATTAATCTATTTCCAAAGTAAAATGATTTTTCTACATGAATTTTGTAACAAACGGGATCTAGTAATGTTGTGCACATGCTGTATTTGTTTATTCGGTCAGTCACAACATTCTTCTGTCAAAATAAACAAAATATTCCTCAAGAGCAATCTCAATGAATCTTAATTCTAACTAGTCATAATCACTCCACTCCACTCAACCAATGTTATTGCCTGCTCGTTTATTTATAGTCCCTTGAGATAATTAAATTTCGATAAGATACGACATCCGAGGAAATGTTTAAGAAGGTGATATTCATCTATTTGGAGGTTTTATTCCATCACGTGCCTGGTGAACAAGTGACTATAGTTTCAAATTTCAACTACTTCAAGTGGAATATGAGGCCAACTACAACACTAATGGTGCTGATTTTATCTGGGGATCACAATTTTCTCTCCCGTCATTTCACTACGGTACTTCTCCATAGAGTACCAGCAGTGGCGTGTGGTGATAAATAATCCTGGTGGTGCACAAATATTTATTATGATTATCATATTATTATTATTATTATTATTATTATTATTATTATTATTATTACACTCTATTATTATTATTATTATTATTATTATTATCATTATCATTATTTGTACTAACTACTCCATGACTATTAACATATGTTATATAGGTATAGATTTACATAATTTTGTTAGTCAAGAAATTGCAGTTCATTAGTTTCCTATGTAGGTCCATTAATAGCAAAGTAAAGTGTTCAATTTCTATTGAAACACACCGTAAATAAAATTGTTTTAGCTATATTGCGTTTTATAACAAAGTTCACACGTTCACAAACATTCGATACGTCTGTCGTCTCATGTCTTAACTGCTAAAAAGTCAACAGCATTCTTTATTTCTTTGAAATCTCATCATGGCATACATGCAAAATGGCTTGAAGGATTTCGTTCTGTACAATGTCTGATGTGTCCTTAAACACTGTTGCTCTTTTCAAATGTTCCTTAAGAGTGCGTCTAATTCAGAACTGAAATTGATGAGGCCAAGAAAAATTTAAAGATGAGTCTCCGTCATCGTGACCTCTTAAGGCCAATAAAACCGCACGCACATATCTATTCTTGGTAACTTTATCATTGTGAAGTTCAACAATCCAATATTAAATCCAATTGTGTCTGTATGTTTGTTTGACCCAATACTGCTACTTTAACATTATTGTTTATGTGTGCAGCTGAAGAATCGTGTTTTTTAATTCTTTCATTCATGTGATTTAAATCAATCATACCTGCAGAACGATAATCAAAATTATTTAGTTACTACGCACAGTCCTAAATTCAAACAGAAAAATAAATAAAATTCATAAAACGTACTTGTTTTTGTCAATAAATTATCGCCGTCGAACAATTGGCAAGCAAAACAAAATACAGCGTCTTTTATATTGCAGCCGCATATTGCTTTTGAGCAAGTCCGAATATTCAATTTTCTTTTCTCTTCTCTATTACTATGCTTCGCCACTTGTAATTTTAATTCATGTGTAGGCGTACCCATCTTCTTTATTTTGATCTTTTCGTGTAAAGGTCTTATAGAAAATTACATATTTAAAAGATTTTGCACACTATTCATTGTAACATTTGTGATGTAACGATCTAACTACTACTGCAAACAGCTTGAGAACACATCTGAAAGTGCTCCTAACCCCTCTTATGCACATTGTATTGCCTTCCTACCATGCTCCAAAGCCTGCCAGTGAAACAGTACTACTGCGCATGCTCCAATGGAACAGTGTGCCGCAAGTGTCGAGCGGTAAACGTAAGTCCCAGGCGTCAACAAGACCAGTACACGTGCAGTGTTATTTTTACGTAGTATTATAATAAAGAATTATGTCGCTCACATAGTCTACTGTAGCTGATTGATATACATTTAAAAACATGTGTTTTTGAAGAGGTGGTGCACTGCTCCTGTGCTCCTTAAAAGAAATCGCCACTGAGTACCAGTCATTCGGTGTCATCAGCGCAGAAAACAGCGGGAAATTACTGCATCGGATTACTTGCTCGCGAAACCAACTTCACAGATCCTACGGAAGACATTACACGAAGCACGAGACTACAGAAATTATATGAAATGATGCCGACATCCGAGTCTTCAGTAGGAAATGAAGAGGAATGTCATTTAAACGTTTGATAGACATTAATTTGTTTTCCAAAACAGAACAGTTAATCTAAAATTCGGGTGGAATTGTGATGACACTGATGACGATAAGATAACATTATGCATACTGGTCTGTTTAATGTACAGTACACAGTGTAGTAGTGTTGGTGATTTTATTCCTCATATATTGGATCAAGAATTGCGAATAATCATGTCTCTAATGAAAGATTTCTTGAGATAAACTTTGCATGGCTTGAAAACATCTATACAAATTACTTTGGAAATTTAATAGACATTGTAATTCTATTGGTTACTTAAATAAAGAGAAAGAGATATTTTGTATTTCTGTAAAATTAATAATTATTTATAGACCTATGGCTTGAATTGAGAAAAATTTAAGCAACAAATTTAGAGCCGAGAAGATACTTAAACAACCTAATTTCTAAAATTGACGTAAGTTTATTCGTTACGAAAATATAGCAAAATACAATTCACAGTACACAACATTTATTTATTTATTACTTAGTTATTTATTTATTTATTTATTTTGTATGGATTTCTGGGCACTCAATGAAATAAGCTACTTAATCGCATAGTAATTCATAAATTAAGTGAGATTTCAGTATAGCCTACTCTTCTATAAGAAAGGAAAATGTGGACAGATAAATGGTCGACGCTGATCAGACGTCAATTATAGGCCTACAGTTGCTTTCGTCATAGTCTGCTGCATGCTTGCGACTTAAGAATTTGTCTACATAAATAATGCTAATAAACAACATATTTGTCTGCCAACAAATACCGATAAGACTATATTAATCGGAAACTGCACACCGCCAACGAACCATGTCGAGCGTCGATAGGCTGTCTTTTCAGTAGCCGAAGGGCTTCTTGTTGGCGTAGTGAGGTCGACGGTCTTGTTCCAAATGCGTATCTCCCGGTCCCGGTCGACAGCCTCCCTGTGAACTAGCCTAAGATGCTGAGAAATCTCTTCATTTCTTTCTTTTCAGAGCCACATTATTCATTATTTAGATAAAATTTGGTGTGAGCAGTACACCTGTATGCCAGCCTATTGGGTACCTGACACTGTGAACTCAGGTTCTACGTCTTGTGTAAGTACTGGCGACCGATAAACGAACTGTCTCCCGATCACGAAAATTCTTCTTGATAAGTCGTTCAGGGGAAGCACTGTTAAAGAAAGGATTAATGCCAAATAAAAATAATAGTTGCCAACACTAGTTGTAAAGTACAACAAATTGTTATGAAAAATATATTATAAAAATCTCCATTTAAAAAGCCTTGTTGACAGGCTATTGCAGAGGCCTATTCTTAATTTCTGTAAGTAGAGAAGGTAGGCAATTCATCGTAAATCCTGTAGCTATAGTGAGGATCACGTAAGAGCAGTTCCTAAAAGGCTAATTTGGCCGTCTCTTCAGTGTTGCCAACTAATACCAGATACCACCAAAGAGGGTAAAATCACAATGACATGTACGATAATAATAATAATAATAATAATAATAATAATAATAATAATAATAATAATAATAATAATATACTATTAACAATAACGATGTCTTGCTTATTTACTTATTTACTACATCTCATCTTTATGTTGGGAGATATTTTCTAAATGGTTCAATAATTTGTGAAAGAGTGGGCCTATATTTTCCACCTGGACTTCTCGCACATTATGCTGGAAATTAGTAGATTAATACAGTATGATCTAATATTAAAATGTATTTTGTCTGACAACATGAAATTCATTGCTTTGACCAAACAGTTTACGATTCACGAGACCTAACCTAAAAATGTATTTTGTTTTATCACGTAAAAAGATTAGTATAAACTCCGAAAACCAAATGGCACGTTAAAATGTATGTTTAAGAATACTTACTTCTAATAATTTTGCTATTTTAGTTATAATTGCTGTTTCTATGCGCATTTTCGATCGATCACCCAAGTGCATGTATCACACCGTATGTTATATTTATTTACACTTATCTGACTATAATCTTGAATTGTAACCACAACACATAAAATATTATCTATTATGTATTAATATAATTATGATATTAATTAATTATTAGTATGTTCGAATTTCACTATCTTCCAGCAATCGGCTCAGAAATCTAGAACAATTTTATAATTTTCATAATTTCCACTACCAACAACAGCTGTTCCTGCTGCCAACATAACAGTTAGAAAACCACTACTAGTTGTACAATTTCTCAGTATCGAAATTCGAAACGAAGTTAGCAAAAGAAAATTCAACCTTCAAACTAGAAAATCACCATAATTCACTAGCATATGTAGTAATGGGGGAGAAATGGTTAGTTTCACCCTTGGGGTATTAAGTAAGCTGATCCGGCCTATATAAAGTTCAGCACAGCTCACAACAGACACCGATGTAGTTAAATTGTACATACTTGTAAATAAGCCTACTGATCTGCATCGACAATAATTTGTATAAAGTGTAAACATCTGCCTTGTCTTTGTTAATGATAGAAAGCTTATTCAAACGTAATGGGTACAAATGCAACAGTACCCACTTATGAACAGTACTCACGCACTTGAGTTCACATGAGAATAAGTAGCAAGAGAAAAGTGACAGGAGATTCATATGATCCCTGTAATTCCGTGAAAGTTTTATATTCTTGGTTGAGTATTATTGTGATGTTTAGATTTTTAAGGGATTGGTTCTTATTTATAATAACTGTGAATATGATTGAGAGTGAAATAGATTGTTAAGTCAACTGTCCGAAGACAGGTTGGAATCTCTCCAATAAGGAATCACTCGAGGCAATTAAGTCAGGAGATAATGGGGTAGTGTGGCCAGTTCCTTTCCCCCTCCATTGCATACATCGCTAACTAGTAACAGATTTCAGTAAACAGATTAAATATGTATACAAACAATATAATTATTCTTCTGACACATATCGTCAAGTAAGATGTAGACCTCATAATAGATATAAAGTCTTAGACAAAAAAAACATGACCGGCTGCCATACGCGAAGTTCTCTTCGGAAGACTTCGGTTGATTCCGTGAGAGCTTAGGTTTACCTGTGAAGGAATTTCTTATGCACGATTCCACTCTGTTTTACCTTTGTCTTCTTTGTTTGTTGCTTTTTCTGTCTGTTTATATACGTCAAGTGTTATGATTTATGTATAATCTATAACGAATTTATATTCAAGGAGTAAATTAGGTGCAAAATAAACATTCTTTCCCTAGGCGTGTGAACCAGGCGCTGCCCGAAGTGGATTTAGGACAAATTCACGTTACAGGAGACCGATCATTTTTTGTGTCTAAGGCTGTACAGACTTAAAAAAAAAAGTTTCGTCGCACAGATACTATATAAGTCCCGGAAAGTAGGCAGTGCACATGATCAGACATACAACGAAACAAAACTAATTTTATTACCCCAACTAGTCCTTCTTTATGAAACAGGTCGCTCGTCCTCTGACCATACACACTGCCTCCTTTCTAGGACTTACGAAGTATCTATGGGACAAAAGTCTTTTCTAAGACTGTACATGTCAGCCAGAACCTCAATGAGATATAGAGAAATAGATTAATGCAGTAAGCCTATATGTCTTTCATTATTAATGATTATTTTTTCTTTCTTTATTGAATACCTATCTGCCACATATCTCTACAGTAATGTTCGTTAGAAATCCCAGTCAATTTTCATATCAGTCGACCTGGTTGGCAAGTTGGTATAGCGCTGGCCTTCTATGCCCAAGGTTGCGGGTTCGATCCCGGGCCAGGTCGATGGCATTTAAGTGTGCTTAAATGCGACAGGCTCATGTCAGTAGATTTACTGGCATGTAAAAGAACTCCTGCGGGACAAAATTCCGGCACATCCGGCGACGCTGATATAACCTCTGCAGTTGCGAGCGTCGTTAAATAAAACATAACTTTTGAACTTCATATCCCGTTTCGCGGGGTGGTTCGCAAATAAAGAAAAGAAAGTACTCTAAATCCCACTGTTGCTTTGTGTAGTCGGTATCCATTTATGTTTATTTTCCACTCAAATATCTAGCTTTTCTTCTTTCTTTAAAACCTAGGAAAATATCCTGTTCAACCTATTATGCCACTGAATTTCCATCTTTTCCTTGGGTTACCAACACTTCTCTCTCCTCTTGGAGATACGTCTCTAGCTATACGATCCAGGCGATTACAATCCATTCTGTTTATATGAGCATTCCATTCATTCCTTCTTGTGAGAACCCATTGTGTATTGGTTGAATATTGCAGATTTGTCGTATTGAAAAATGCCTAGTTAAGTTACATAATTATTATTTCAATTAAATAATTCAATTTAAAATTATTTTTACTCTTAAAAATAAGAAAAAAACACAGAAAAATAATAATTAAAATGAAGTTGAAATGTAATCCAATCACTTTTCGATTAGTTTTCAGAATTAATTAATTTTGATCCCGCCAAGTTGTCTGAAGTCTTCGAAAAATGATATAAATATTTACTGCGATTTGTAATGAACGCCAGTGTGCAAGTATTTACAATGGAATTGCTGTATTTCATCCGAATTATATGCTGCTAATCAACAGACGTCAGAACAGTGTAATGTAACTCATTCCCGTTACTAATCAACAGACGTCAGAATAGTGTGACTTAACTCACTGTCGTAGCTAAGCAACTGACGTCAGATGTTGGAATTTTTATAATATTTTAATGATTTGACTCTCGACATGAACGTTTCACGTTAAAAGCTTTTATGATGATGTTGAGATGTACTAATGAATGAATGAATAAACTAACAGAATACGATAAAAGAGGTCGTCTATTTTCGTACCAAGAATGTCATCCATCAAATAACGTCGGAACTTGATACAATACATCGGCCTTTAATCGATATAATAATTGAATCGGTCATTACAGAAAGGGGATAAGTCATGAAATCTTACTTTTGAGATAATCAATAAAAACTGTTTTCTTCTTCAAATACTGGAGCAATCATTATAAATATTTTTTCTTACTTTGTTTATGACTAGTGAAATATAATACATCATGTTAGACATCTGACATCTCAAACACTTTTGTTTAAAGTTGTTTATTCGAACCATGACTTATCCCCTTTCTGCAAGGAATTGTTAAATATGGAAGAAAAAATATATAATTTACAATTTTGGGCTAATGTAATATTTGAAAACAAACTAAATGTTAATAATTATAATGATTACGATGATTTTGTGTGCAATTACTACATTATTCTCACCATTTACATAATTATTTTTGCATTTTAATCATTGTTCCTACTATAGAAATGTACCAATATATGATTTTATATCACAGTTTTAAATCAAAATTCTACTTTTAAACTAACACTCAAAAACTGCATATAGGAGGGCACAATAAAAAATACAATAAAGTACTCCACAAAATCATTTGTTTCAATTGTTATAGAGTGTATTGTTAAATGTTGGAAGCCTTTGTAGATTCCTTGTCACAAGGTGGCCAGTTCAGGATCTCTTCGTAAAAGGAAGTGTGTTCCAATGGAATGTATTGCCTCACTTTCGATACATCTCCAAGTTTTATTCGTATTAATGGAAATTTTCCCAGTGTATGCTTTTGTGTAGGCGTTACTATGCGTCCAGAACCTGGTTTTTTCATACAGAATCTGTGTTTCCTCATTTCACTACCAATGAACAAACTGGCAGTCACACATCCTGGATCATCTTTAGAGTAAACAAATTCACTGAATTGTGCTGAAGAAAACATATTCTTATCTTTCTCTTTCTTCCCCAGTGTGTCTAATCAGCAGGTGGTTTTCTTGTAATACTCTGGCCATCAGCATTTAAAAGTCAAAATATCATCAGTAGTAACTGATTCTACAGAAAATCTGTTGTTTATGTTTGCCTGGTGGATTAAGGTATTGTATTCGTCTGGCACATATACCCTGTCTGTCTTCCTTGGTTTGCGCTTCACTACACCAAAGTTGTGGTCACAGAGAAGAAATGGATGGCCTCGTTGTGGAAAATAATGAATGATTTTGTTAAATCTCCCCATTTGGATCAGTGCAAGCAACAATCGAATTACAGTATGATTTTTATTTTGCCCTCCCTCCACAGTTATCAGAGAAAAGATACAATTCCTTGACTGAAGAAGGGACATTATTTTCAATGTAGTTCAGAAGGAACTTGGAGATTTGTGGCCTATACCTTCATGATAGGAATAGAAATGCGCCGTACGATCTTTCAAATTGTGAATGTTGAAAATTGATGACCCAAAGTTGCGTCTAAACAAACAAAGAATAGTTTTTTACCTACATTGTTCTCCTGTCGTACGGACTGCTACAGACTTCCCAATGGAATTGACGTTCCAATCCCTTCAGTTTATTTCTCTTATTTATATTTCTGCGGTAGTTAATTTCATTGCGTTTACGTTTGTCACTTACTGCTTCTAGCTTGTCTGTCATTTTCCTTATCAGCTGATGGGCGCGTAATTTATTAGATCCGCGGGACTCAATTGCGTCACGTCGTCAGTCAGTGCAGAAAGAAGGTAAGTCGCTGACTTGTCCCCTTTCTGCAATGACTGCGCTGCTTATGGTACTCTGCTTCGCGTTGAGAATGAGCAAATTTGTCCCATTTCTTTATGAAAATGTGTGTCTAGGTCTGAAGAAAGCAATGGCACTCTTAACTCATTTTCGCGTTTTTCATGACTTATCCCCTTTCTGCAATGACCGATTCAATTCATCTCTCTTGTTTTCTTATGTAAACTTTAAGAGCTATGATTA
Source organism: Periplaneta americana (assembly GCF_040183065.1). Classification (NCBI taxonomy): domain Eukaryota; kingdom Metazoa; phylum Arthropoda; class Insecta; order Blattodea; family Blattidae; genus Periplaneta; species Periplaneta americana. The sequence goes on along the minus strand of NC_091120.1, from coordinate 94,807,942 downwards.
ATTCTTCAAAATATTTACACATTTCACAAACACATCAATCTTAAACAATCAAATAACAAGCGGAAAAGTCTCAGAATATTAACTGCGTGCTACTGCTTTGCTCTCAGTAAGAAAACACATTTAAGACATTGAGGGCCGTATTCAAGAACAACACTTCACTTCTCGTTAATTTTCTCAAGTCAGAAGTTAGGACATAAAAGTAAAGTGCTGGATCAGTATTCCGTTGACAAAGTCAAATGTAAAAGTACGTGAACTTGGTGTTCGACGTCATCATATGATTATAATGAAGTAATGCTTCCAGCCCACAGCTGCTCCAAGCTAGAGGTCTGCTCGAGCCGAAATTCTTAGGCCCGGCCCGGTCCGGCCCGATCTGAACGAGACTCGAACCAGACCCGAAACCTGAGATTAGCCTTATAATCATCACCCGAGCCCGACCCGAAAACGGAAGATTATCAGAGGCCAGAGGCCACAGGAGAGATATCACTCCAGGAGGAATATGAAAAAGAGTAAAGTCTATCAGCCTCCCACGTAAAACAAATAATAATCAATGCTCTATGTCTGTGACAGAGTAGAGACGAGGCAAATTCCGTTACGAAAAACGAATCGAACTAAACAATAACTTACGATACTGGTAACCTACTGTTCTGGATGGGTGCCGGGTGAACATCTAATTGTGTATGCATTAAAATCTTCATATTATTTTTAATCACTATATATATTGCGTTGAAAAATATGATTTGCCTTTCTTTATGGCCCAAGTCTGGCCCGAATCCGACAATTTCAACCCGAGCGCGACCCACGGGCCGGGCCTAGGTCCGCGGGCTTGACATCTCTGATGAACTGACGTCCCGTTTTCGGCGGGACAGTTCCATTTTAAAGCAAATTGTCTCGACATCTCCTGAATTGCGATGGGGACGCTTAAAAGTCTCGCTTTTCGATTTTGTAGCTTGTAGACCTATCGTCTGATGGACGACGTCACCTAGATCATAATTTGTTGCCGAGACTCACATTTTATCCAGTTGGCTGTGAACTAAAACTGTGTCATGCCTTACGATCAAGGAAGCAATGGACTGTAGCTGCTACTTGCAGTTTTTGGCGGTTTTAAGGGGTTGGTTACAGCTTACAGCAGTAAAATTTTTGGAAATATTCAACATTTTTCCCTCCATTACTGTATCTTGTAAAATAATGACAATTATTACGTGTAGAATACTGTCCTTCTGCTATATGAAAAAAAATATTGTTACGATTAAAACATTATTTATATATTTCTTTTTTCAAAATTCAAAACGGTGGCAGTTCACTGTGCAGTGATGAAGCATTTCCTTCATAACTCATAAACTTGTTAACTTTTTCATGTTCTCTCTCTTTTATTTTATTGCTGAAACTCATGTTTACAATATCATGCTCTTTCAACTATATTCCTAAATAAATATATATTTTTTTTAATTTTGTGTTAGAAGAAAATACTGATATTTGACCATTTTTAAAATGAATTTATTTTTTATCAGGCAATCTATCAAAAGATAGAGAAGTGATTTTGCATCATATTGTAGATAGGACATGCATAAATACACAAAAAATTTCATCACAGAATGTTGGATAGTGTTTGAGTTATGAGGCAAACACTTCATCACTGCACAGTGAACTGCCACCATTTTGAATTTTGAAAAAAATATATAAATCAATTTTTTAAATAGTAAAAATATTTTTATCATATAGCAGAAGGACAGTGTTTTACACATACTAATTTTCATTATTGTACAAGATACAGTAATGGAAGAAAAAAATGTTGAATATTCCAAAATTTTACTGCCGTAAGGTGTACCTAACCCCTTAAAGGTATACGGTGTGGAGTCTAATTTACAATCTTTAGTGCAGTACTGATATACATATCCCTTCCAATTAAAATGTCGAAACGACTCTGTAAATTTAATTTAACGATAAGTTACAGGAAGAATATAGTTACATAAAGTTTACTCTTTGTGAAATCATGAAATGTGATTTGCAATTTGAATGTACAAATTTCATGAACTTCTTCTTCAGAGACCGAGTTTGCTAAGGCAGATTCATTCATCTGAGAAATATCTGTAATGAATAAAAATCTGAGTTTGTCCAAAGTTGTTATTCTTATAAATTTGTAACTTTAGGTCATTATGAAATAAGAAGTACCGGTACTGAAAAAAATATCACCTTTATGTAAGCCATGTTGATTGATCGTATATGATTGAGAGGGTGTCCCGCTTTGAACTAAAAAAATCTGGTCACCTTAATCTAAGCGGAAAGTGCGAAAATATCAGTATGAATGACAAGGATGATAAAGGGCGTTTACAATTTTCATGAGCGACAAATAACGCTGCACTCACGGCTTATTTCCTTCGGTAGCAAAGTAACCTTACAAACCTATCACCCTCCAACGAACAAGCAGCGAATGTTGGATCTAGTATTAAACACTACAAGTACTCTGTCAGCGAAAATTACTATTTTTAGACACTCTTACGCTACACAGAAAATTAAAACCGTTTGTGTGGGGCCAATAATAACCCTCATAACTTCCAATGTGTAGCTGGAGAATTTGGCCGATGTTCCTTGAACTTTCGATTGCGGAAGGAATGAGAAAACCAATTCACATAAGTCAATGAACTGTCTACACGAGGCTGATGGAAACCATAACCTTCACTGCGCTTACAGGCAGCCAATTTGATTGAAATATTCCTGGATACCATATCAACCAAATCTATTTTGTATTCTCATTAAATAACAAAGCCTTCCTTTTAATCTTATGCAAAACATATAAGCTTAGGCCTACGAGTACATTTTAATATTCTTGCTGTGGATGAATGGTCAGACCTTCGGTCTGTCACGCTGGTTGTGCGGGTTTAAGTCCTTGTCAGATCTGTAAATTTTAATTTTTATAGTGACATTTGTGACGGACAAGATCGCAGGAGGAATTTTTCTCGGGATTCTCCCGTTTCTCTAAGTCAGCATCAGCATCATTTCGTCCAGTCTCCTCGATCCCAGGCTGGTCTAGGAAAGAGTAGGGTTGCCTGCTCGAAACCTGTCACATTGATGGGTCGTAGTGACCCCCTCACACACACATACGTACATACACATAAATGTTTTAACTCATGTAAACGCGTAATTCGCTAAGAAAATAAATACGTTTTTGCATAATCTGTATTAGGCCTATACTTCATTATACATACTTCATCAAAGGTGAACGATCATCCAACCGGTATGGGGGTAACGAGTGGTTAACATAAGCCGTTACAGCTGGCTTTTAAAACAGGATTTCGCTACTCACTGTAGCTCTCCAAACTCATCACAATGCTGGGTGGGCTCCGGTCTTCTACACTAGCCAAAATTCACAAAGAAAATTTCTTCCCTCATGAGGACTCGAATCAGTGCTGATTCTATATCGGTAACCTAAAGCATGACAGGGTGGGTCTTAATAAGAGAATACTCATTATTAAGTAAGTTAGGCCTAGAACTAATAATTTAAAGTTTATGCAAAAATTTAATTTCATGGGGATTCATTCATAGTGTTCTGCTCAAGCGCAGGTATTTCACTGCATTCTCCAATATTTCCTATTTTCGCCTTCCTCTTAGTCTCTGCATACGATCCATGTATCATACGGTAAAAATTTACAAAAATCTGTCCAATAAGCTTTAAATTAAATTCTTCACTCCACTTTCTATTTGCATTATAATGATGAACTGCAAAAAAATCATAAAGATTTTATTTTATTTGTTATTGCTGAGCTATTAACTGTGAAGACCGGAGAAATTGTCAAGAATATAATTCTTGTAACTATAGATTAACAACTGGCAAAACTCCGTTGTAGGAGGTTGCTAAACCTTACCGCAGTGCTGGAGGCGGAGTCGGAGTTTCCCTCCATTAATCTGAACCATTGTCGCTACAGATTGACAAGTGATCTGACGCATCACTGCTATCAGTACGCGCTACTATTGGCTGACAATTAGGAAGGAGGAGGTGAATAGTATATTGTGTCACTTTTTAAGATTGACGCATGCGCAGAGTTTTCTAAGTTGTTTCCTTATACCTTAACAGTCCAATAGATGTCCTTTACATGTTTACCAAACACTCCAAAAGCCTCCAAACTGTGTGGAGAGTTATTTTAGGTCATACATATTTATCATATCACAAATATTTACCACAAAGACAGAGAGACTAAAGTTGCATTATGACTTCCTGTAAATAAGTTCAAAATCCTACTCCAGTCTGAGAATCGAAGGCCTCGATGTCCTATTTTCAAGTGGCTTATATTGGAGTCGTATAATATAAAGGAACAAGACACACTTCGGAGAAAAGCAAGAATTCGAGGAAAAGATTCAGATCCAATTAATCCTATGTAATATCAAGTTTACTTAATATCGAGGTCAAGGTTTTGCGAAATACGGTCACAGTTCAATTAAAATTGTGCTAATAGTTGGCCGCAATATTCTTCAGAATGCAATGTGCATTTGTTAATAAATTAATGTATAGTTTCGTCACGATTAGTCAAATGTCTTTTAGTAATAGATAAAATATTTTCTACTTAAGTAGTCCACAATACGAGCAAAATGTAATAGATCTGTAATAAATAGGCTAATAAATACAAATAAAGCAAAATACGATACTTTGAAAAAACAAACAAATGATAAAATAAACATGAAATAATAATTCATGATGTATAAGTTATGAATGTGTTGATAAAATAATAGCCTATTGGCATTCTGAATACAGAAGACAGTGAGATTTACTTAGAAATAAAAGGACTAATTAAAGGAAACATGTTATTATTGATTGCTAAATATACTGAAACGTCTAATATCTCAGGAGGCAACAAGTCAAAATGTACAAAACTGTCATTAATTACAGTATAATTTATAGTAGAGTGTCTTGGGTTTTGACAAAACATGACGAAAATATTATTTCACCAAGAGAAAAAGTTTTACACAGAATATTTGGACCATAGTTTGTAAATGTAAAATGTAAAATTCCAACAAATTAAAAAAATATACAAACTGCTTGGTTCTCCCACATTCATACCAATTATCAAAAGTGAAATACTACTACGGCTGAAACATTTAGGCCTACTTAGAATAGTAAGGAAAGTAGGTGTTAATAAACGTTTTTGAAAATAAACTAGGAGGAAGGCGTATACAGCTGTAGGAAGAACAAGACTATGATGGTAAGAGCTGTGGAAAAAATCTCAATAACTTTGAATGTAAGAAGATGGAGAAGGATGGCAAAAAATAGAGAAGAATGGCGCAGAATTGATCCTCATGGTTGTAAAACCAGAGATAATGGGATGAATAATTCATAATAACTTAAGGAAGTCGTCCCTGTAATACATTATGAATTACCTTTGAGTGCAGAAAAAATATAAATGTTGGATTTCAATACATCGTTTATACAGAGTACAGGGCTATACGTCCTCAATAGGGACTCAATTTGCACCCATTGTCTTGTAACTTGTCATGTAGTCTTAGACGCTGCTTTGTGTCTTACTAACCAAATAATTAGGAAGTCCAACTATCTGCGAATATCTGTTGTCTCAGTATCCCCACGCGAATATAGTTAAAGGATCCAGTCCTAACAAGACAATATTTTTAATACATCTTGATTATACAACTTTTAACACTGTATCACTTCGGAATATGTATGATAAGAACTTTCTTGTGTTAAATTTTAACGTACCTTGTTAACATGTTTCGACCTATTTTCGGTCACCTTCGGAACTTAACACAAGAAAGTTTTTATCATACATATTCCGAAATATTTTTAATGTACAGAACGGCATGCAAGTGGGCTGCATAGCGTTTATGAATGTTTCTCCGGAGTATAACAATAATAATAATAATAATAATAATAATAATAATAATAATAATACTAATAAACCATGGCGCTACCGCCCTTTAAGGGCCTAGACTGAGCAGCTGGCTGCTGGTCTCAAGTCCACATGCCGAAGCAGAGGTGAACGAACACTCAACCAGAATAGATATCATGTGGTTAGCACGATGATCCCCCCAGCCGTTATAGCTGGCTTCCGTAACCGGATTTTGCTAGCTATCATAGTTCCACAAGTGCATCAAGATGTTAGGTGGGCACCGGTCCCATATACTGGATAAAATTTCATGAGAAAAATTTTTCCCCCTGAGGACTCGAACCAGCGCGCGTTTCATAACCCGAATTCTTGAAAGGATGCCGTAACCCTTTGCAGCACAAATTAATTTTTTTATGTTTTTCATTTCATGGCTCATAACAAAGCTTCGATCAATTTTTTTCAACATTTTAATTCTGCACCTGACTACGGACTGGAAGGTCCGGGGTTCGATCCCAGGTGTGACAGGATTTTTTCTCGTTGCCAAACTTTCAGAACGGTCCCGAGATTCACTCAGTCTCCTATAAAATTGAGTACCGGGTCTTTCCCGGGGGTGAAAGACGATCAGAGCGTGGTGCCGACCACACCATTCTAGTGCCGAGGTCATGGAAAGCATGACATCCATGCCCCCTAAGTGCCTTCACGGCATGTTACGGGGATACCTTTACCTTTACCTTTACACAATTTCAAAACATAGATGGCACTTCTATGTATACCCGAGAGGTGGTTCCTTGGTGAAATATCTGTGCCATAAAATTTAGAAAGAAAGAAAACGGTGGTTCTTCTGAACAACCACGACGCCACCGCGCGGCGTGGGACTTTTCCACAATATGCCTTTCGGTAATAATAAAATAATCTAGTCTGGCCCGTACTTGTAGGAAAATCTGTGTCAGTGAACTATATTTAGCTGTTAATAACGACCTCTAAGTAGAAACCCCTTTTAGCCCCCTTTTTTAATCGTCTGAAGACGATGATATAGCCAATCTTCGAAACGATGTGATTTCCTTTTTCATCATTAGCAATTGGAAAAGTCTACCTCTCTTTCAAACAATTCACCATTGCTTCCTCCCTCTGTTAGATCAGAATCAGACAGCAAGAATAACTATCACAATTCACTAGGCCTATATGTAGCCTACATGAGCTGGTTTTATAGTTGGCTGTGATTAAGAAGGCCGAAACGTCTAAGTTGTCACAAAAAGAAGATTTAACTACATTATCTGCAATAGGAAGGTTGCATATTTTGATTTTCATTGATTTCACTTCTAATTAAAGGCCACAGAATCTATTAAAGACAAATACAGTGCATAGCCATCCTTATCTCAGTTAACCAAAGATTTGGATAACAGTTTGAAAAATCGAAAAATATTCGATTCCAGAATTGGATTTACACCGTAATATTTCTTTCACTCAAAATTTGAAGCAATAAAAGCACATGTGACCTCGCTGCAATGAAAATAAATTTCTTTATCTATTTTTTAATATATCGTTTCTCACCTCATTCGTAACATTATTATTATTATTATTATTATTATTATTATTATTATTATATTGGGCAGTTATTAGAGAAAGTACTATGGTAATGTAGATAGCGTATTCGACTATAAAGCTAGTTGACTCGAGTTCGATTCCCTGCAAGAAAATGGAGATTTATCTCCTTCAAAAAAATTGTGTGTGTATGTGTGTGTGTGTGTGTGTGTGTGTGTGTGTGTGTGTGTGTGTGGGCGTGCACGCGCGCGTGGATTCCTTGTCTTGCATTTGTACATTTGCATTGACTGGGAATCACACTTGTAATGAAGTCAAGATGAAACAAACCAAAGTGTTAATCCCTTTAATGGCCTACTAATTGAAGCTGATGATTTTTAACATACACAATATAAAGGAGCAGTGAAGAACATGTCCCTCCAGACCAGAATATTTAACTTGTCAGACAGTAACATGCAATAAGGCATTAAGAAAACGCAATATTTGAAACAATATGTAAAATAAAAACGCCGGAATAATTATTATGAATCAGTAGTAGGAAGAATACAATCCATTTTGACTGTTAAATCCTATTTACGAACGCTTACGATAAATGCAGCCTATCCTGCGAGTGTAATAGGCAAACGATGGGAAAGAGTTTCGTAATTACACCCACATGTCTGTTTACAATAACAAAAGGGAAGTGGGCTTTATCTCAACACGGCAGGATCCCGATACCTGGATGACATGCCGCCCATTAAGTTCATGAGTTCAATGAACCTTTTTCCAGATGAGGGGGGGGGGGAAGCATTATTTCTCATTCGTCTCCGTGCAGACGGCTTAACAAAAATAACGTTGCTCGATATCATGCACAGCCATCTTCAGGATGATGATGATGATGATGATGATGATGATGATGATGATTGTGCCAAATATGAAAGCTTAAGCCTTGGTTTTTCTGAACCGACGCATGCGACGTGCGAGGTGCGAGGCCCGCCTCGCACAAATCCGAATTACACAAGAGATACAGTAGTGAGTGGTTTCTGTGGCTGCGAGGTGCGCAGACCTCGCCTTTCGCAGTTATAGAAACCACTGACTATCTCTTGTGTAGTCCGGATTTGTGCGAGGTGGGTCTCGCACGTCGCATGCGTCGGTTCAGAAAAACCACGGATTTAGGAGTCGACATCAATTCCAGGGAAGCCTATGGCCTCTGTTCTATTGTATGAGATTTGTCTCCTGAGAAAGTAATGCAATGCAGTATAATTCCATTGTTTTTTCATCAGGGTAAAGTGACTATTATATTAATGGTGGAGAAAATCGACAGGTGCACAGCTTTATTATGCTGCATAATTGTACGTAGAACTGCATCTGTCGACAGGTGCATAGCTTTACTATAAATTACTGCATATCTTTATGCAAAAGGATTGACGTACAGCGCACGGAATAAGAACGAAAATACAGGGAGAACAAGGGGAGTTCAAGGAATATAAGTGGAATGCAAGGATAACATGGGGAAAATGAAAGAGGGAGACAAGGAGAACAAGAGATAGACAAGGAGAACAAGGGGGCGACAAGGAGAACAAGGGGGCGACAAAAAGAAAAAGAGACAAGGAGAACAAGAGGAGACAAGGAGAACACGGGAAAGAGGAGGAGAACAAGGGAATGTAAAGAGAACAAGATGAATGCAAAAATAACAAATGGAAGACAAGGAAAACAAGGTGAAGACAACTAGGTGTAGATCAGGAAAGCAAAGGAGATGGAAGGATAACAAGGAGAATGCAAGAAGGACATGAAGAATGTAAGAAGAAGACAAGAAGAATGAGGGGAATACAAGGAGAACAAGCGGAAGTTACATTTTTATGTGACAGTCAATTCCCAATTATCCTCCCCCCATACATAGTGAGGAGAAACGTAGTTTTACGTCAATGGTAAGGGAAATGGGATTAACACGACTGAAGTCTGTCCAGGCATTGTTTTATTCACTATAAACGGCACTTGGACTATCACGGATAAGAAGTGGGTTTCCGATACAGAAATCTTATTATAAACCTCCGGATAACGGTAAGATGCTTGCAGAACAGAGTGTGAAAACAGATACACTCTTCGCCCCCCTCCCATTTCATGTACTTTTTTACATTCCATGTTTACAACACTGTTAACTATTTATTTATTTATAATTTTATGACCTCAAAGGTTTATAGAAGGTTGTAAATTTAACAGAACACCGTTACCGGAGTAGGATTGCATTAGGATTATACGTAGGTTTATTGAATTTGATAAAATCCTTTTCTTTTATGGTTTTACAACCCGATGTCAGGCCTACACCTAACTCACATGTGGACATTTCCAGCCCTAGAACAGTTTTAAATGGACATCTGATGTGATCTCGTACCGTGAGAACACGACGTCAGATCTTCTCGTAACACAACACAAGACGCCACATTGAAACAAACATCCATACTACAGACAGGATTAGAGTCATTTTAGTCGTCGTATAATCTACATTACACTCAACTCTGACAAGTATTTCAAACGTACGTACGTGCTTACGTGCGTGCGTGCGTGTGTGGGTGTGTGTGTGAAACAGATAGTCAAAGTCATACATCCTGTACATTTATTACAATTGTCAATACATAATTATTATATTCCAATTTGTAATCTTATAATTTAAAGTCAGTATACTCAATGTCAAAAAAAAAAAAAACTGAAGACATGTTAATGTAATATACAACAAATTCAAGAAACCACTCATATTCCTAAAACGCAACACGTAAAATTATTTACAAATTATATAAATATCATTGTTTTAACATGAGTGTACCGTATTTTTAACCTGTTTTGTATGTATTTTAATTCATGCGTTTTTAACGTTGACTCTTTGTAACTATGTATATTATTATGTATATTTGCTCAGGTAACCTCTTGAACACTCTATATGTATATATCACCTAGAACAATTGTGCAATTATTTCATATGATATCTAAATTCTTTTCATATTTCTGAAGATGCCTGACTTAAGGCGAAAACTTTCACAACAAATGTAAACTAACTTTTAGATTACATTAAAATTGATGTCACATGACTGAATCACAACATTTTTAGTAATAATATTAGAATTGACTTATCTGATCCTCCAAAAATGAATTGTAATCTGTAGGAGTACTTGCAAACACTTTTTTTAAATAAGACAACGTAAATTTCCTTCAATTGTTACTCCGGTTGTGTACTCGAAAAATGTCAGTTTCATGTATGACTAAGTGCGCCTGGTGTTCTGTCTAGTCTGCAATACATCAGGCGTAATCGCCCGACAATCGAATATTCGGTTGATGTTCAACCTAGCCGGTTGTAGCCCTGACCGGTCGAATCTAAACCGTTGTAAGCGCTATTTTGCAGCTATTTGGTAAGGAACCTTTCTGTGTCAATTGCATTAACGGTTCATAAGAATAAGACTCGTTCAATTCTGTGACATAAAAAAATTAAAGACTAAAACTATAAATTCAATTAAGATAAAATTTCATCATCCTGGCCGCATAAGAGGACTTGTTAATGTTAAATGATGGGCTATTCTGGCTGTGAGTGCTAACTTTGGTCAAAAACGAAAAATTTAATTTCGTGAATCCACCTTATGTCTTGATCGACTAATGGATCTTTATTTTCCTATCTGAATGTAAATAAAGATATAATATTCAAATGAAGATGTCATGCGGTTCATGTAGTTTTCAGAACACAGAAAAAGCCAGTGTCATGAAAATGACGCATCTTTTTTTTAATGGTGGGTACTTGATTTTTTCCTGTAGGAGGAACACTCCATACTTTTTGCCATAGAGCGTTGCCCTTGGTGCACCATGGAAAGTGGTCAACAGTGCACCAGTGTAATGATTCTGATTTTTCGAGCAATGGTGAAATGCAGGAAACGGAAACTTGAGTACCTCGCAGAAACCTACTGCTGAACACCGCCTTTGTCAGCCACAAATTCCACTTCGATCCCGGTTACTAGCATGGAAAGTCGATTTTCTAACGTCTCTCTAGCCCAGTGCTTTCCAAACATTTTTATATGGCGAAACGCTAGCAAAATCTAAAATTTTAGTGTGTCACCTTATCCCTCAAATGAAAGTATCCCACACATTAATAGGCTATGATACACCCTTCATAAAATGAATAAGATAAACACACATATTTCCAGTATTGTTAACATTTGATATGAGATGAAACAAAGGTTTACATAGAGTTCTAAGATGAGGAAAACAATCACACTTATTTTCACCTTTGGTTTTAATTTTTTCGTGCCTCACATATGCTTGGCGAATCTTACAAATGTATTTATGTTTGGACGAATATGGGATAAATTCACTCTCATTTCTTCATCCATCATTTTTAAACTGCCACGTTTCACTGTTTTGATATCAGTCATCACAGAAAATCCTGTTTCGCAATAATATATGAATGAAAACTGCAACAAAACCACAAAAGCCCGTTTAGAAAGGTGCGGAAAATCTTCAAATGAAATCCAGAATCTGTTAAAATCATCTCTTTGTGTTTTAACTTCAAATTCTTATCATTTTTAATCACGGCCAATTCTTCTTCTGCCAAGGAAAGTCCACTAACTTCAGGTGACAAAAAGGGATTTATTATCTAGCATTTGTGTTCAAATCTGGGAAGTAACTTTCGAGTTTGTCTGTGAGTAATGTCAGTTAGTTGTAAATTGAATCTTTTATTTCGTTTTTCGCATCACAGTGAGATGTATTTGGGAACATTTCACAACTGCCCTCTTTCACTTTCCGAGACCAAATTGCTAACTTGTCTCGTAAGGCAGATATTTTGTCTGTTGCAGTTAAGATATTCTCATCCTTACCTTGCAGACTAGAATTATACTTGTATACTACAACTATACGCACATCTATGCGTCTGTCAAGGACACGTACCTACAAGGCAGCTAGGTAAGCAAGAGGTGACCAGCGATTTTCTTACTTCATTTCAGTTATCATGAGTTAATAGGTCAAAATAATGAAATATACCAGACAGTTCGCGACACCCCATAAACCTTCAGGCGACACCCAGTTTGGAAACCTCTGCTCTAGCCGATCGGCTAAATGTGCGCCAATGATACATAGGCCTACTTATCTCATTCGTTTTACGTTTTGGCAACAATTAAGTTTTATCACATTACTAATAATATTTCTGTCCGTAATTTATTTTCCTCAACTTTATTTACGAGGCACAGTAAAATAAAATCATATACTACGCATCCAAACAACCGAATGCATTTCATTTTTAGTTACTCAATATGTTGCAATCTATTCAAGATTTGGAAGGGACAGCAGCATCAACAAGACACGTTTTATCCTTGGATTTGCCTCGTTTGTTGTAATTTATGATTCTGGGTTGAGAAAAGGAGTTTTCGTTGCAACTTCTGGGACCCATAATAGTCACTTAAACGTGTTTGCCAACTGCTGATGGACGATTCTTTCAACTTGATTGTACCTGTTAGTGTAATCAGTGTGAACGACAAGTTGTCATCCTGAGATGATGATGTAAATAAATTCGGCAGTAAACATACTCGACGTAAGCTGTAACATACGACATGAAGCATTATTTTTCTGATATGCTTTTTGTAATAATAATAATAATAATAATAATAATAATAATAATAGTATTATTATTATTATTATTATTATTATTATGAAGCATGAAGCATTATTTTTCTGATATGCTTTTATAATAATAATAATAATAATAATAATAATAATAATAATAATAGTAATAATAATAATAGTATTATTATTATTATTATTATAAAAAGCATATCAGAAAAGTAATGCTTCATATCGTATGTTGTTATTATTGTTATTATTATTATTATTATTATTATTATTATTATTATTATTATTATTATTATTATTAACAAGCCACTTAAATGTTTTGTTCATACACAGAAACAAAATTTGGGCCACCTGAATTTTCCAAGTTCAGTAACCACTGAGCATGCGCAGTATGTTATAACTGGAACTTGGAAAATTCAGCTGACCCAAATTTTTTTTCTGAGTCTGTACCTGATTGTTTAAATTCTTAATTGTTTCGTTTGTTGTTTAGTCATCTGTTCGAAAACAGGTCTGAACCTCACAAGTGATGCTAATAAGGCATCACTCATGAAGCATCTAAGCCAATAGGTAATGGGGTAGGATATCTAGTTCCTTTCCTCCTCCATTGCACACATTGCCGACTAGCTACTTAACACCAGTTAAAGTCTATGTTCATGTAGTTAGCATAGTACACAGTTCTTAAACTAGGAAGGAAGTAGCCTAATTAGTCCCTATGATATCTGCACTTAACTCAGAAACGCTACATTTTGAGCCAAACTGTAAGACCATGACAATAATAGATTTTCAGAATGATAAATACCATTGCACGCCTAATATGGTCTCACTCAACTTTCTACTGATATCGCTGCATTATCGAGAAATAGCAAGCCTGAGGACGCGACGCACGCCGCGCCGCTGGTGTCTTGACCTCGGACACATTTTCTGAAATGCTGCCAGTAAGTGCGCGAAGCGACCGAATATCTCGTGATCAGAAAGTCGTCCGCCGAGCCACGGGGTCACTATTAGGCAACAAACAGCATTTTATTAGTTTTGTTTGCAATTATCACATTTTGCTAATAAGAATGTTATGTTATGTTATGTTTTATTTAACGACGCTCGCAACTGCAGAGGTTATATCAGGGTCGCCGGATGTGCCGGAATTTTGTCCCGCAGGATTCTTTTACATGCCAGTAAATCTACCGACATGAGTCTGTCACATTTAAGCACACTTAAATGCCATCGACCTGGCCCAGGATCGAACCCGCAACCTTGGGCATAGAAGGCCAGCTGCTAATAAGATAAATTATTTCTAGCCTTCTTGAAGTCTTAGCTAACTGTACTGTTTCGAATGCCAGTAAAGTCTTCGAGGTACTTCTGGCTTATGTTTTATTACATTAATTTGTTCTTGGAATTCTTCATTTTTTGTTCATCACTTTCAAATTTTTACATTTTGAAAAAATCTCTATTCTACTCCCATTAACTCTGGGTTTTATTTATTTAATATTAACTTATCATTATCTCAATATATTTTAGATTTATATTTTGCTCCCTATAACATAGTCCTAGTAAACTTCTATTATATTATTTCTCATCATTTTAACCAGCTAGCTATATCAACTTAATTATAATTGTTTTATATATTGGATATAGACTGAATTGAATTACATTAGCTCATAAATTAAGTTATTACTTTTTCTTATAGGTTTTA